>NW_015505910.1:22305-102760 GCF_001515645.1 Sinocyclocheilus grahami | reverse complement strand
TTTTTTTTCCATTTAAATTTTAAGTTTTAATTATTACATTGTGTTCTTTGGATTTTTTTGTTAATACAGGTTTTTTGATATACATAAAACTGTATCCTCCGGTTTCATAGACGAGGCTTAAGCCTAGTCCCAGACTAAAATGCATGTCTGGGCTGTTTTAACTGAAGGAAACTTGCACCGACTGATCTTAAAATGTCAGATTCATTGTTTTGTCTCAAGATGCACACCAGTAATTTTTTTTTATCTAAGGCATATTTCTAAAAACTACTTAAATGTAAACTAAATTTTAAATGTTTAAAAGTTTAAATGTTAAATGTAAACTACATTAACTATGGCCTAATCCTGGCTTAACCTAAGCCCTGTCTGTGAAACCGGGCCTATCTGTGTTATTTTAGTATTTTTTTTATGTATAGTATTAATATTTCGAATTGGCTTTTTAAAATATTTTCAAATTGATACTTTTCATTTTAATTTTAGTAATCGCATTGTCATATGTGCTGTTTGGTTTGTTTATCAGTGTTATTATAGTATTAATTAATATTTTTGTATAATTATAGTATATTTTTATGTTTGTTTTATTTGTTTTTCTAATTTTACTGCTTCAGCGTAAACATTTAATTTTTTTACTTAAGTTGAGTAAAAAATTTTCATCTAATATATATATTTTCCTTATTACAGCGACTTTTGTAAGTCGCTTGGGATAAAAGCATCCGCTAAATGCATAAAAGCACATTTTGTTTTCCACAGATAACTTACAGTTTGTTAACAATAACAACACTGTCCTGTTTTTGCCATTGTTTTAGTCCGATCCTCTGGGCTTGAACGCGGCTCCAGCCTCTGGCGAGGCAGTGAGTGACACCGGTCTGGGCAACGGTCAGCGTAAAAGACATCCATCGGAGGACGCTCAAGCAGGCCCTAACAGTTTCAAGAGGCCAAAGGTCTGTTTTCTTCCTAATAACTTATTTTTTTATTTATTTAACCTTTATTTAACTCGGCAAGTCAATTAAGAACAGGTTCTTATTTTCAATAACAGCCTGACAGGAGAATGAATATCTCCTGAGAAACATAGGGCTGCACAATTAATTGAATTTCTAATCGCGATCACAATTATGGATGCCACAATTACGTAATCGTTCCAAGCGGCAATTAATCGTTCAAAGTCCACTTATGTTATTCTGCACGCTTAAGATATGGTTTTTTCTTTCTACACGTTATCTTAAGGGTTTTTCCATTGTTTTAGTATAACATTATAATACCATTCATTATTTTTTTTATAATTTAAAGAAGAAACCAATCCGATGTATATTTGACATTTGAGGCTTAATTCTATAGAAAAGCACTAAAGGTTTTTCAGTTAGTGTTTTCAGCTTGTTTATTTTCATATAAAAATACGGCATGCAGTTGCATCAAACAATGGTATAAACATCATTCAATGTAAGTTGTGATAATCTTAATTAATTATCGCAATTACAATTTCAAGGGAATAATCGACAATTATGATTTTTGTCATAATCGTGCAGCCCTAAAACATACAATACATAAAGCACATAGAAAAAGAATAAGATCTCAGTTAAAACATATTATTTGATACTTCCTAAACAATGTCTATTTATCAGCAACTCGTTTGGTCATATTTAAGTGAATAGCTTCTGTTTGATTTCAGGTTGAGATTCCAGTCACTCCAACCACTCCCACTGTCCCGATTTCTCCCAGCACGCCAGGAGTCAAACCCTGGGTCAACACCACAGATGATAAACAAGGCCAGACCAGCGTACCTGCACCGGCTCCGTACCGGCCCTCTGTGTGAGTATGGACTCCGTTTATACCTCATTTATCAGTAGTAGGGATGTAACGATTAACCGCAAGCCGGTTGAAAATCAAATATGTGACGATTCAAAACGGTTGAGATGCTAAACAAATCGCGATTCAAATAGGGGCAGGAGTTTATATGAATGTGGGGAACTTACTGTCTTAAGAAAAGTTTGAATGGTATATTTTCTTTTCATCTTGCCTCTGTATAATGCATATTAAGTGCAGCGCTGCTGTGTTTACAGCGCAAACCAGAGCATGTGAGCGGAGCGGAGTGGTAATATTTCTTTAAGAGCGCAGAGCGTCTTTCTGAAGATTCCACTCCGCTCGCTCAAAACGCTCAGCGCCGCTCGCTCAACCCAGAATGCCGTTTGGTGATTTGCTTGTTCCAGATCGAGAATCTGTAGAGATCGAGAATAGTAGAGCAGTTATGGAGTTCAGATATTGTTTCAACGAAGTTGCAAGCCTTATACATAAATGTAAAGTAAAAAATCTAAGTTAAGAATGAGCAGGGAGAAGAAACAGAGAGGGAGTGCGGGGAGAGTTAGTAAAGATTCATATTGGAATCTGAAGCGGCACATTGCCAGAAAGCACGAGGATGTGGTACGCAAACATGGTGCCGCAAAAGGTGAGCTAGTTACATACCATAATAAATGAATAAACAGGTAGGCTAAGGTTATATTCGGTTGTACGGAGCCCCTATCATGACATGCAGACAATCACGGCCAACGAATTTAGAATAGGCTAGTTCTCTTTTATGCTAGGACTACATTATGGCCACGAATTAAGTATTTGTTCTCTTTTTTAGGCTTAGCTGCCACGAATTCATTTGTTCGTTAATTTGTTCGTTCCCTAGTTTTAGTAGGCCTAAATCGTGGAACGAATTATTATATTTCGTAATTACTTATTAAAAACATTATTACTTAAAATTAATAAATAATAATAAATAAATGTAAAAAATAATAAATTATGTATAGTTTCACAAAACTGAAGTCAGACCACTCTGTTTTGCTTCAGATTTCGAAATTATACAATCTTATTTAGATTAAAAACTGCTCATGTTGAATGTTAAACTCCTACACCTAAATGAATCGCGATTTGTTTAGCATCTCAACATATTTGAATCGTCACATATTTTAATCGATTTTCAACCGGCTCGCAGTTAATAGTTACATCCCTAGTTATATTTCAATTTCACAAAGAAACGTGCAGCATTTTGTTCAAGCAATAATAAAAGGACACATTTTGTTTATAATTTGTCTTAAATCTCATTTTGTATTTAAAAAAAAAAAAAAAAGTGAGTTGTGAATCGTTACATCCCTAATCAGTAGCATTGGCTAAGAGCATCAGTAAAAAGTGATTTCCGATATCCTGACAGTGGTTCAGCTCTGTAGACATGACGTGTCTGAACTGGTCTTTGTGTTTCAGAGTCTACTGGGACCTGGACGTTCAGACCAACGCTGTGATCCGCGAGCGAGCCCCCGCGAACCACCTGCCTTCACACCCTGAGATCGAGTTGCAGAGAGCTCAACTCACCACCAAGCTGCGGCAGCACTACCACGAGCTGTGCTCTCAGCGTGAAGGTATGAGCACACCGCTGCTTTCACATATCACTGAATATGTTCCCATAAAAAAGCTTTACATTCTACATGAAAACTTGTCTGTTTTCTACTTTTATGCTGCTGAAAATGTAGTGAAGTTACTAGCTTTGTTACTTATTGTTTTATAATCCCAGTAATTCCAGTCTGGGTTAGCGTTAATGGTTTATGAGTGCAGTGCAAAGTTAATGTAAGGAAACTGGAGAAGTTAATACTTTTATTCAGTAAGCCAAAAGTGACATTTCTAATGCTAGACAAGATTCGTTTCAAATAAATGCTGTTCTTTTGAACTTTCTGTTCATCAAAGAATTCTGAGAAAATGTGTAACCGTAAATGTATTCACAAAATTATGAAGCAGCGCAACTGTTTCCAACATTGATAATAATCAGAAATGTGTCTTGAGCAGCAAAACAGCATATTAGAATGATTTCTGAAGGATCATGTGACACTGAAGACTGGAGTAATGATGCTGAAAATTCAGATTTGCATCACAGGAATAAATGACATTAAGTATATTCAAATAAAAGACAGTTATTTTAAATTGTAATATTTCACAAAATTGCTGTTTTTACTGTATTTTTAATTAAAGGGGTCATATGGTGCTGCTAAAAAGAACAGTATTTTGTGTATTTATTTATTTTCCACATACTGTACATTACTGTTTCTCCTCTATGCCCCGCCTTTCTGAAAAGCGTTGATTTTTACAAAGCTCATCGGTCTGAAAAGCGAGGTGTGCTTTGATTGGCCAGCTATCCAGTGCGTTGTGATTGGCCGAATACCTTAAGCGTGCGACGTAAATGTTACGCCCCTCACCATACTGTGATGCCCTGTCCGGCCGGAGCGACGAGACATAAACATGAAAACCCATTATAAACGAGGCATTTGTTGCATCCAGTGGGGACATAATTATGGATTATAATGACTTGTACTGTCTGTTACGCGTTGCGTTGCATCACGCCGTGTAAACATAAAACCATGTCTGCATTTGTGATCGGAGAAATGACAAACAACAAGCACTACTCTACACTGCCCAAAAATTATTAAATATTAAATATATAAAATATAAAAAAGTTTGAAGTGCTCTGGAACAGTGTTGTAAATACAACTTAACCACTGATTTCTAGTCGTGTCCTCTTTTGGAAGGCCAAATAAAGTAGTTTTGCTTTCACAGCGAAACAGCGTCACACACTGCGGCCTACAGTGAGCAGAGGCCGGGGGCTAGCGTGAAGAACGGCCGGAGGGTTAGAGTGAGCAGAGGCGCAGGCTTTAGAACGGCGCGGCCGGCGATTTCGACGAAGGAGCGTCCGGAAGGACATGTGACTACTCCGGGCTGGACTCCGCTTCGTCCACGGTGAAAGCCGATCCGGCGATCCACAGCGTGAAGTTGATGTATTTCCTCAGCGACCAGCACGGATCAGCTCTAGGCATGACGAAGCAGATATCGTCCTCTTTTGGAAGACCAAACAAAGTAGTTTTGCTTTTACAACAAAGAAGCACACAGCGTCTTTACGACATTGCAGCGGAAAAGACTACAGCGAGAATAAAAGTTACGCCGCCTTTCTTTGCGTGAACATTTGGGCGGCGTTATGCAAATCTTCCCACATAGTGATGTAGGTATGTGGGGGCGTGTTAGAACGAGCCGTTTTAGGTAGGCGTGGTTAACTCTTAACTTTTATAAAGAATATCTCTTTGGATTTGAGACTTTAGTCTTTGCAGCTTTACAGATCTTCTTTATGCACCAAGAGCTTGTAACACTCCAAAGAGAAAGGAAAAATTGAAGTCACATCATATGACCCCTTTAAATAAATTAGGGATGCACCGAATGTTCGGTAACCAAAATTATTTGGCCGAAAATAGCAAAAAAAGCTCTTTTGGTGTTCGAATAAGTGAAAAAGACCGAATGAACTGTACCGAACAATGACGTGACGCGATCAAATAGCAACCAGCGTAGAGTGAGAGGCGCAATGCAACAAACATGTCAGCAGTGTGGAAGCATTTAAAACTGTCAGAGAAAGACGCAAAAATCATTACAAGCACCGACAGCGAGATACTGTTTAGTACTGCATCGCATGTCTTCGATGAGAAGAGGAAGAGGTGATTGTTGCTGGTTACTGTATGACAATTGAAATCGGGAAATGGCCTTAAACAATTAGTAAATAAACTGCAGAACGTCATGTTTTCTAATACACGCGCGCATTGCATTCTGACAGCGCTGCATGAACTCGCGGTGCTATCTGCTCGTTAGCCAAGTTTCAAAGTCCAAACCGCGAGGGAAATCTGTGCTGTAACAGTGTACTCAGTTGCTCAGTCACATTTTTATTTTTTTTACAAGGCACGTGACATTGCGATATGTGCAACTTATTCGTAATGAGACTCATTTATAAATCTGCTGTTGTCTTCCTGCTCGTTTCCCCCAAAATAAAAGTTGAGAAAAAGCAATAACTCCATAAACAATCATAAATGTTAGTATTGTAATTTTACTGTTGTTCTGTAAAATAAAATAAAAAGTAAGACGACAATAATGATGATAATTTCAACAGCTCTGTTAATACATTTCTTATAACATTCACACATAGTGTTCAAATTGGGATCTGTAATATTTTAGAAGAAGGTTCTTCTGCACAGCAAGGCTGCTTTTAATTGTACAGTTAAAAATACATGCCTGATTCAAGAAGGGGGTCTGATGGCCAAAAAAATATTATTTTACTAACGTATTAATTTTAAGTGAAATTGTGCTTTGTTGGTATAACTATAATGTCTGCTAAAATGTAAAAAAAACCCTCAAAACCTTGTTCGGTATTCGGCCTTCGGCCCAGTATTTAATTTTGTTTGGTTTCGGCTTCGGCCAAGAATTTTCATTTCGGTGCATCCCTAAAATAAATGCATCCTTGGTGAGCAGAAGATTCTTCTTTCAACATTAAAAAAGCTCTTACTGACTTCAAACTTTTAAATGCTATAAATATAATTAATAGAATATTGTTTAGAAATAATTGATGGAAACAATTGATTGGCTGTTTTCAGGCATAGAGCCCCCGCGGGAATCCTTCAACCGCTGGCTTTTGGAGAGAAAGGTGGTGGATAAAGGTCTGGATCCGCTCTTGCCCAGCGAATGCGACCCGGTGATTTCCCCATCCATGTTCAGAGAAATCATGAACGACATCCCCATCAGGTACTAGAACATCCGTATTCAACGTTTCTCATTGTTTTTGTGTTGTATGTTTCAATATGGCAATGCTTTAATCATTTTCCAACACATTTCAGGCTCTCTCGTATCAAATACAAGGAAGAGGCCAGGAAACTCCTGTTTAAATATGCAGAGGCGGCCAAGAAAATGATTGACTCCAGGTAATTATTCATGTCGGTTACTTAAACTCTTTGAGATGAACAGGAATGCTGTATTAAAGTAATATTTCCCGGTTGCACAGAAATGCAACTCCTGACAGTCGGAAGGTGGTGAAGTGGAACGTCGAGGACACGATGAACTGGCTGAGACGAGACCATTCTGCCAGCAAGGAGGACTACATGGTACATTCTCAGTCGTGTTGCTCTGAGCTGCCTACCTAGACAGCCTTTCAAGGCATCATATGCATGACCATAACGCGATCTTTCCTCAGGATCGACTCGAGCACTTGCGGAAGCAGTGCGGGCCTCACGTGGCGTCCGTGGCGAAGGACTCCGTCGAGGGCATCTGTTCAAAGATCTACCATATTTCTGCAGAATATGTGCGCAGGATCCGGCAGGCTCACCTCACTCTGCTTAAAGAGTGCAACATCTCAGGTAGGAGCTGGAGATGTCTGTGAATCTGGACAACGGCCAATGAGGGTTTTATTGTGGACAAAAATCGACCAGCTCCAACAAAAAATGGATGATTTTTTTTTGGCCCTTCACTGTAGGTTTGACTTGAGAGCCTTTGTGAGTGATTTATTCTTCTTGCTTTAAAGTGGATGGCACAGAGCCGACAGAGGTCCAGGACCGGTTGGTGTATTGTTATCCAGTCAGACTGTCCATCCCGTCTCCTCCTCAGCCGCGTGTTGAGCTGCACTTCGAGAATGACGTTGCTTGTCTGCGGTATAAAGGGGAAATGGTGAAGGTCAACCGCGGTCATTTCAGCAAACTGGTGTGTATATGCTAAGACTAGCTCAAAATAGGACTGCGGCGATAAATCGATGCAGAATCAATTCGTGGATCGATTCTGAGATCTTCCGAATGCATTGCGATTCTCTCTGGAGTCGATTCTGAGCTTAACAGCAGATGGCGCGCTAATCTACTTTTTATCCGCACACTCAAATGCTCATGAAGAAGAGTGCTGAAAAGTCATGTAATTTCACATCGGCTCAGAATGCTTTTATGATGCGAGATTAATGTAAACAGCCCACTGTGAACACCCTTGTAATTCGCTTCAACCTTTTCGAATTTTATGTATGATTATTTTAGGTTCAAGTGTGTGTAAGCATTTGGAAACAAGCAGAGTACGGCTGTTTCTAAAGCATGCAGTGCCATCTGCTGTTCAAAACTAAGCTCAGAATCAACTTGAGAAAGAATCGCGATGCATTCGGAAAATCTCAGAATCGATGCTGAATCATTTCTCGATTCGCGATGCATCGATTTATTTTCCCAGCCCTAGCTCACAACCGATTAAGGTTGGATACTTTGGATTCTTATTTTGTTACCTTTATTGCTCTTGTACAAACAGGAACTCTTATATCGGTACAGCTGTATTGATGACTTTAAATGCTATAAATATAATTAATAGAATATTGTTTAGAAATAATTGATGGAAACAATTGATTGGCTGTTTTCAGGCATAGAGCCCCCGCGGGAATCCTTCAACCGCTGGCTTTTGGAGAGAAAGGTGGTGGATAAAGGTCTGGATCTGTTTTTACCCAGCGAATGCGACCCGGTCATTTCTCCATCCATGTTCAGAGAAATCATGAACGACATCCCCATCAGGTACTAGAACATCCGTATTCAACGTTTCTCATTGTTTTTGTGTTGTATGTTTCAATATGGCAATGCTTTAATCATTTTCCAACACATTTCAGGCTCTCTCGTATCAAATACAAGGAAGAGGCCAGGAAACTCCTGTTTAAATATGCAGAGGCGGCCAAGAAAATGATTGACTCCAGGTAATTATTCATGTCGGTTACTTAAACTCTTTGAGATGAACAGGAATGCTGTATTAAAGTAATATTTCCCGGTTGCACAGAAATGCAACTCCTGACAGTCGGAAGGTGGTGAAGTGGAACGTCGAGGACACGATGAACTGGCTGAGACGAGACCATTCTGCCAGCAAGGAGGACTACATGGTACATTCTCAGTCGTGTTGCTCTGAGCTGCCTACCTAGACAGCCTTTCAAGGCATCATATGCATGACCATAACGCGATCTTTCCTCAGGATCGACTCGAGCACTTGCGGAAGCAGTGCGGGCCTCACGTGGCGTCCGTGGCGAAGGACTCCGTCGAGGGCATCTGTTCAAAGATCTACCATATTTCTGCAGAATATGTGCGCAGGATCCGGCAGGCTCACCTCACTCTGCTTAAAGAGTGCAACATCTCAGGTAGGAGCTGGAGATGTCTGTGAATCTGGACAACGGCCAATGAGGGTTTTATTGTGGACAAAAATCGACCAGCTCCAACAAAAAATGGATGATTTTTTTTGGCCCTTCACTGTAGGTTTGACTTGAGAGCCTTTGTGAGTGATTTATTCTTCTTGCTTTAAAGTGGATGGCACAGAGCCGACAGAGGTCCAGGACCGGTTGGTGTATTGTTATCCAGTCAGACTGTCCATCCCGTCTCCTCCTCAGCCGCGTGTTGAGCTGCACTTCGAGAATGACGTTGCTTGTCTGCGGTATAAAGGGGAAATGGTGAAGGTCAACCGCGGTCATTTCAGCAAACTGGTGTGTATATGCTAAGACTAGCTCAAAATAGGACTGCGGCGATAAATCGATGCAGAATCAATTCGTGGATCGATTCTGAGATCTTCCGAATGCATTGCGATTCTCTCTGGAGTCGATTCTGAGCTTAACAGCAGATGGCGCGCTAATCTACTTTTTATCCGCACACTCAAATGCTCATGAAGAAGAGTGCTGAAAAGTCATGTAATTTCACATCGGCTCAGAATGCTTTTATGATGCGAGATTAATGTAAACAGCCCACTGTGAACACCCTTGTAATTCGCTTCAACCTTTTCGAATTTTATGTATGATTATTTTAGGTTCAAGTGTGTGTAAGCATTTGGAAACAAGCAGAGTACGGCTGTTTCTAAAGCATGCAGTGCCATCTGCTGTTCAAAACTAAGCTCAGAATCAACTTGAGAAAGAATCGCGATGCATTCGGAAAATCTCAGAATCGATGCTGAATCATTTCTCGATTCGCGATGCATCGATTTATTTTCCCAGCCCTAGCTCACAACCGATTAAGGTTGGATACTTTGGATTCTTATTTTGTTACCTTTATTGCTCTTGTACAAACAGGAACTCTTATATCGGTACAGCTGTATTGATGACCCGAGGTTTGAAAAGTTCCTATGTCGTGTGTGGTGCCTTAACAAAAGATACCAGGTAATACTCATATTACGGACATTGGTAGCCAATCAGGAAGCCAAATGCAGCATCAACGTGTGTTTCTGCCCTCTTGTGAATCACAGGTGATGTTTGGGTCCGGAGTGAACGAGGGGTCTGGTCTGCAGGGGGCGCTGCCTGTTCCCGTCTTTGAGGCTCTCAACAAACAGTTTGGAGTGACATTCGAGTGCTTCGCTTCTCCTCTTAACTGCTATTTCAAGCAGTTCTGCTCTGCGTTTCCAGACATTGATGGCTTCTTTGGATCTCGAGGGTATGTAAATGTGTTCTTGTTCATTAGTATTATTTTTGTGGTTTGAAAAGGCAATGAAAAGTGATGTTCCAACAGCTTTTGAGGATAAACTTATTTCAGAATGATGCTTTTTTATTGAACAATTGTGTATTATAAAATGTCTTGCAAATGAGTTGCTAAATGTTACTGAATGAGCCACAGTAATGTACCGTAATGTTTTGGACATTGCAATTATTGCTATATTTTTGGGGTTTATTTGTTTTTTTTAATCTATTTTTAATTTAGTATCATGTTCTTTTTATTTTAAATAATTGTAATTGGTAAAATTATAAAACCAAAACCATTATCGCTTTTGTAAAACACCATCCTAACATTTCTGACTTTTGTAATTTTTCAGTTTCAGTTTTTCAGTTGTTTTATAAAAGCAAGCATGGCTTCTTTCAGAGAGGTTAATTTGCTATATTGTATCACTCCTCTCTGTCTTCACAGGCCATTTTTCAGCTTCTCTCCAGCCAGCGGCTCATTTGAGGCCAACCCTCCGTTCTGTGAGGAACTCATGGATGCCATGGTGAAACACTTTGAGGTGAGTGACTCTTAACGTCATCCCACAGTCGTTAGATCAGAATATATTACATAAACATTCCCATTCGGATTCTCATTAGGTGTGTTTCCATTACAGATTTGCGTAAAACTTTGGCGATATTTTATAAATGTCGATAAAAATGTATTGCGAAATGACGGCGTTTCCATTAACCAATGTTATTAAACTTAAACGTAACCTCTTGTCTCTCGTGATAAGTCATGGCAATGGATTTTGGTGGGATTTTGATGGATTTTGGCTATATTTATTCAAAGGAGGCTTATGTGTGTATCTTTACAGAAGCAGCAAAGAGAGCCGCTTCAGAAACGTGTGTAGCGCGGCTGAAATAAACCATAGCCTGTATGAAAACATAAACAAAAGCATTGAGTGGCCGCAATCAGCTTCAGTGACCGTATCAGAGCCACAGTGCACCGCAGACATGTGCAGTGTAAATTGTCTAAGCATTAATAGTAGGAAAGGGAAGGGAAAGCCCTTTCCTTTTTTTAAGGGAAATCCCCTTATACTGGAGCGCGGCCACGTATGAAGTCTTTCTTGGAGGTTATAGTACATTGAAAAATGATCATATGACTTTTTACATATGCCATGTGACCTGTAAATGTGAAAAAGCCGTTTCAATTGCAGTTTTGCGAATTATTCCTTTTTCGCATTGCCTGAAAAACCACCTCATGCGAGCGTACAAACTTTTTTGCGATATATGGGCGTTTTTGCGAAACTGACTAATGTCTCTCTGTCTTTCTCAGGATCTTCTGGAACACTCCAGCGAGCCGCTGTCCTTCATCATCTTTGTGCCAGAGTGGCGTGACCCGCCGACCCCTGCCCTGACACGGATGGAGGCCAGTCGCTTCCGCAGGCACCAGATGATTGTGCCTGCTTTCGAGCACGAGTACCGCAGCGGCTCGCAGCACATCTGCAAAAGGTCAGACATTTGTTGGTCTGTTTCCTTGTTCTTGTGGTTTTAGTATCTTGTTCACTGCACAAATCTAACCAAAAGGTCTTTTAAACCGCAATTGCCACAAGTTTTGTGAAGTTTAAAGGAAGTTCATTCCGAAATGAAAATTTGCTGAAAATGTGCTCACCTTTAGGCCATACACGATGTGGATGAGTTTGTTTCTTCATTAGATTTGGAGAAATGTAGCATTACATCACTTTCTCACCAATGGATCCTCTGCGGTGAATGGGTACCGTCAGAATGAGAGTCCAAACTGATAAAACTGGGCTGATAAAAACTTCACAATTATCCACACCACTCCAGTCTATCTATTAACGTCTTGTTTATAAGAAAAAAATACATCAAGGCGTTTTTAAACTTTAAATCTTTGCTTCCGGCTAAAATATGAGTCCTCAATCTATAATATTGTTTCCTCCAGTGAAAAAGTCATCTCGTCTGAATCCGTTGAGAAATATGCACAGATCAAGCACTGTTTATATATGAAAACAGTTCTAAACAAAAATGTGGGAGGACAACAGGGGATTGATTTTGTCATTGGATGAAGTGTTATTAATTATGGACTCGTATTTTAGCCGGAAACAACGGTTTGAAGTTAAAAATATGCAGCTTTTGGCTTCTCAAGATGTTAACTGATGGACTGGAGGGGTGTGAATTACTTGTGGATTATTGTGATGTTTTTATCCGCTATTTGGACTCTCATTCTGACGGCACCCATTCACTGCAGAGGATCCATTGGTGAGCAAGTGATGCAATGCTACATTTCTCCAAATCTGTTCTGATGAAGAGACAAACTCATCTACATTTTGAATGGCCTGAGGGTTTCATTTTTGGTGAACTATTCCTTTAAAGGTTTAGTTCACCCAAAAATGAAAATTGGCTTGTGTTTTACTCACCCTCGAGGCATCCTAGGTGTATATGACTTTCTTCTTTCAGATGAATCCAGTCGGAGTTATATAAAAAATTCCAAGCTCTATCATTGCAGTCAGCGTGTTGTAATTGAACAGTCCACAAGTCGTCAAATAAAGCGTGCGCATCCATAACAAAACGTGCCTCACACAGCTCCGGGGGGTGAATAAAGGCCTTCTGTAGTGAATCCATGCGTTTTTGTAAGAAAAATATTTTTCTTAATAACACTTTTCTATCACTTCCGCCATCTGTCATATGTGGAAGCCGTTCCGGAGGATGATGTAAGACGTCTGCGTTGCGTGATTAGTGATGAATGCGGAGAGACAACAAAACAAAACGCCGGTCACGAATTAGAAGTACAAGCCGAGGATTTGCAAAGAAAATTGTCGAGGATTTGCAAAGAAATATAATTGAAAATATTTCGATATAAGCCAAGAGGAGACTGGTTTTCCTTTGCTAAAGTAAGGAAACTTTGCTTCCTTTGCTCCTATAAAACAAACTCGCGATACTAGCATACCTCAGAGGGGCGCGCACTGCGCATACGCCTTCCGTCGGAACGCCTTCCTCGTATGACAGATAACGGAAATGAGAGAAAAGTGTTTATTACGTTTGAAATATGGATATTTTTCTTACAAAAAAGCATGGATTCACTACAGGAGGCCTTTATTCATCCCCTGGAGCCGTGTGAGGCACGTTTTATTATGGATGCGCGCGCTTTATTTGACGACTTGTGGACTGTTCAACTGCAACACCCGCTGACTGCAGTGATAGAGCTTGGAATAGCCAAGACAAGTTTTAATATAACTCCGACTGGATTCGTCTGAAAGAAGAAAGTCATATACACCTAGGATGCCTCGTGGGTGAGTAAAACACAAGCCAATTTTCATTTTTGGGTGAACTAACCCTTTAACTCATGTTTAGCTGCCATGACTCATGTTTCTCCTCTGTGTCTCAGAGAAGAGATGTACTACAAGTCTGTCCATGGAACAGCAGTCATTTTCCTCCAAAACAACGCTGGCTTTAGCAAATGGGAGCCCACCACGGAGAGAATCCAGGAGTTCCTGGCGGCGTATAATGTCTCTGGCCGTTCATTGCCCTCACCTGGTCCTCCTTCCACCAGTACAGGAGACAAAGACTCCAAACCGGTCCAGGAGCGCTTGGCTAAGACTCAAGACGACAGCAGTCCTGTTGACAAGACTGCTCCGGACACAACAAACATTTAGACCGCGGCGCTGGCGTGTGGCCACGTGTATGTATGTATGTTTATGGGAAAGAGTCTATGATTGTATGAGAGGTTTAATATTGCGCTGTTGGGTTTAGATGGGCACTGGGCATGTAAATGTTCACGCGAGAAGAAGAAAGACCCATATTTGTTTACTTTCTTCCACCTCTATTATTTAATATTATTTGTTTTAGGTTTTTTGAGTTATGTTATCATAATTGTTGGGTTTTATATCAGTGTATGTTAGTTTGGTCACTTTTTTTTTTTTTTAAGAGATGATAAATGTAGTCATGCCTATCTTTTTTTAATTTTTGTTGACCTTTTTAGGGTGAATCTCATTGAAATGTCATATTTCACACCAAGATCGAAAGAAAATTATTTTGCGTAAAGAAAAAGCAGAAAGCCTTTGAAGTTTTTCATTAGCATCTTCTTCAACAATCATGCAAGTTTTTTTCATTTTCATTTGAGTTTTTGTAGTTTTCATTATTCTAAATGGTTAATCTTTCATTACATTATTTTCATTTGTTATACAGTAATTATTTACTGTATTACAGTTAAAAAGTTACTATTACAATTATATATAAAAAAATTAAAAAAAAGTCAGCCTAGATTAAATTAAACACAATGCAACATGTTAGCTCTGGGGTTTTACTACCTAAATATATTTTGCATTACGGTAGTAAATTATTTTTATTTTTTTTGCGTTACGGTGTACATAAAAAATAATATAAAATTACAAAACCGGAACAGTTTTTAAATAGGCTTCATATTCTTATAAGTAAAATAAAATAGCATATTTCTTTGTTGATTTTGGGTTGAAATAAGACCGGCTTTGTGATATTCACTCTTTAACTCTGTGCTTTTGTCACTGGCAGGATTACGAAGCTGTCAATGAGTTGATGCACCAATGCTTGTATATTGTTGTTTTAGATGATTCAGAAGACGATCGGCGATCAGGCAGCTATGTTAAAAATGCCTTCATCCTGACATGCATTAACGTTAGTGCTTCTCGTCAGTTCCTGTTAAACCCGTTCATAGGCGTTCCTTTTGGAGTTGCGAGGTCACGTTTGGTTGCTTCATGTCAGAATATATACTGTATGTAATAACAAAAGGTCAGTAAAGAAGCAGAAAAATATTTATAATCTAGTTTCCACCCAGTCATCCATCTGCAGTGAAAGCCAGTCCGTTTTCTTTTGTTTCTAAAATATTGTACAGAACACAATAGCAAATCTGAAATTGTTGAACTGTAAGGATTTTCTACCTTTATTGCATTCTTGGTTTCTGTACAGTACCTGCCTGTCCTAATGTGGCATTCTGGGTCACGTCAGTTTTGTAGCATTTAGGGTCTAGCAAGTGGACAAAGAAAAGTCAAATTCCTTATTAGTTATGAAAGCATTATTCCAACTTTGTGGTGTTTTATTGAGAATGGATTAGCTGGTTAATATGGCGTACGCCCCTCGTTTTTTCTCCAGTGAGTCTACCTCTCATTTCGGGGTGTTTTATAATTGAGAGCAACGACATCTGGAAACTCAAACGGAGCAGTAAACGAGTGGCTCATTCTTTCTTTAATAACTGCATTGGCGTCCAGTTATTAGAATTGGTTGCTATTGCCTTGATTTCACCGTTTCGTGTATTTGAAAAGTGCTTTAAAAGTTGACTCTTTTTTTTTTTTTTCGTTTTGTTTTTTTATTCTAATCCGAAGTGTGTTTACATGATATTGGTTTAAATTGTATCACTGGGCAGCGTTTTGAATGTACATTTTAAAAAAGGAAAAGAGAAAAGTTATTGATGGATTTGTTGCTACAATTGGACTTTAAATGTTGCGATTATTAACACTACAATGGTGGATCTTTATTTTTTGTTTGTTTTTGCCCTGCGAGTACGTATGTAGAAATTCATTTTGTAAGCCCAATCACTTCCATCTGTAAGAAAGTATAGGTTTGTTTGGTTGTTTTTATTCAGTGGACTACATTGTCTTGTAGCCAAACTTGGGAAATGGCTTTTATATTAAGTTTAAAAGCATTCTAGTGGTTTGACGTGTAATGTAACCCATCTTGCCATTTATAAAATCCAGTATAATCCTTGGTTGAAGCATTGGGCACTTGTTGGATTTCTCAATCCCAGAGTGGATCACCAGCAAAACTGTAGATGTTGTACAGAACATGGCTATGAAGTTTGTCGTTTTCCTACACGGCTCTTGTGCGTTTATTTGGAAAGAAAACAAAAGATGTCTTTTTCACCATGCTTTTGTTTAATTTAACGTTTTGGTTCTAAATAGCTGTTTATGAATTATAGAATTGATGAAATAGTTGTTTTAAACTAAACCAAAGTGTTATTAAAAGAGGAGGAATTTATCTTGTATCTTAAAGTAGAATCGTGTACAAACGCGTCAGTAATGCATAGTGTAACCAGCAAAAACATCCATTTATTCATAACTTTATTTTTATAATGCTTTTTATTTTTTTTGCTCTTTGTTTTCTTACAAAGACATTTCTTGCATGACCTGATATTTTTCATTACCAAAAAAATTCTAAATTGTACAGATCTGTATCGTTTAATTAGTCGTACGTTTAGCCACACTAGGCTTTTAACCGATTTGTATTTATCAGTCATGTTGATTGATTTATATTTGGTCGCCATTGCGTTTGTTGATTCAGTGTCCTCTAAAATGCCATGAATGTCTCCCCTGTAATCTTATTCTGATGAAGACAAAGATTCAGTGAATGTAAATATGTCTGTGCTTATATAATTTTTCTTCTATCTGTATATTATCAGTGTTGTGGCATTTCCCATCACCTAAAGTGGTATAAAGATTTTCCTCTGAATCAGAAAAGCTCTCAGTAAAATATTGAAATCATGCACCAATCTCTGGCCTATTTATTGTACATATTTGAAGTGTCATCAGTAACATTGTACAGTAACACTAACAAAAAGTACCATGATATTACCATTGTTTATTTTGGACATGGTACCATGATAATACCAGGTTTTATGTATAGCTGGTATAATTTAAAGTACCTTGGAGTTGGTGTGTGTATGTGTGTATATATATATATATTAGTTTAGTGTCATGGTAAATGCATAGTTTCGCCTCAAACAAGCGTCTTCCGTGCCACAACAATGATGGCCGCTCGCTCCGTGGGACAGTCTGACGCGTGACCACGCCCATGGTGCGTGTGCGCATGCGCACTACCGATCTTGGACTTTTATTTTGAAATTCGAGCCAGAACGTTGTTTACGTCACTGCATTAGTGAGCTTGAGGAAGCGACTGACAATTCATCGAGCTATCGGACTCTGACAAACAGTGTTTTTTCTGATTACTTCATTGTTTCGAAACGCTTGTTATTCTCAGAAGGGTCTGAATTAGCTCGCCGGCTATCTGACTGCATTGAGTTGCTGTCAGCTCGCAGCGGTGAAGTGCGCACGCATCACGAACCCCTGGAGCTTTCTGTCGATCTTCATCGATCCGCTGAGAATATATTGATTGTGAGTGATGGGGGCCCAGAGGAGTGAGGGACGCAGAGACTGGCTCCAGCAGGATTTCAGCGAGCAGCAGGTCCAGACAGCGGTGAGTCAAACTCAGTCGCTGTAAACTATGCACCATAACTGAACATATTTCACCCAAAAATATATAAAAGAAAAATATTGTGCACAAATAAAATGAATCCTGTTTTTAGGGCAATTAACAATTTTTGCATTCTTATTACAGTAATGTTTTGTTTAATTATTTATTTTATTATTTTTAAGAACTATCTAGCTATCTATGCATGTTGTATATAATTATTTTATTTTTATATATATTTTTTCTTTTTAAGAACTATCTAGCAGTGTATATATATATATATATAAGTAAAACCATTCAGTTACATGCATAAACTTGCAATTATAAATTATTTATTAATGGAACTTTCATTATATTATTAATCGTGCAAGAGTGCTGTCCTGATTGGAACTTGATTGTTGCATCCTTTTTTTGTAATGGCCATTTACATTTTATGAAAATGTTTTTCCGAATGGCAGAATCCCTGGAACATCATGATCAAACACAGACAGGTGCATCGCAGAGGACGGCGCTCACAGATGGCCGTTAGGTAAGTCCACTAATAGGTATTTTAAAGGGGTCATATGATGCGATTTCAATTTCTCTTTGGAGTGTTACAAGCTCTTGGTGCATAAAGAAGATCTGTAAAGTTACAAAGACTAAAGTCTCAAATCCAAAGAGATATTTTTTTATAAAAGTTAAGAGTCAGCCACGCCTACCTAAAACGGCTCGTTCTAACACACCCCCACATATCTACATCACTATGTGGGAAGATTTGCATAACGCCGTC
This sequence comes from Sinocyclocheilus grahami, assembly GCF_001515645.1. Taxonomy (NCBI): domain Eukaryota; kingdom Metazoa; phylum Chordata; class Actinopteri; order Cypriniformes; family Cyprinidae; genus Sinocyclocheilus; species Sinocyclocheilus grahami. Next base: position 84,533 of record NW_015505910.1, on the reverse strand, counting down.
CAAATGTTCACGCAAAGAAAGAAGGCGTAACTTTTATTCTCGCTGTAGTTTTGTTGACGCTGCCGCCATGTCGTGAAGGCGCTGTGTGCTTCGTTGTGAAAGTGAAACTACTTTGTTTGGTCTTCCAAAAGAGGACGATATCTGCTTCGTCATGCTTAGAGCTGATCCGTGCTGGTCGCTGAGGAAATACATCAACTTTCACCGTGGACAAAGCGGAGTCCAGCCCAGGGTCCGTCACATGTGTTTGCCGCTCATCCGTCGGATCTCGACCCCGCCGCCTCAGCTCACTCTATCCCGGCCTCAGCGCATGCTAAGCCGGGGCTTCCCGTCACGCTAGGCCGCTGTGTGTTTCGTTGTGAAAGCGAAACTACTTTGTTTGGTCTTCCAAAAGAGGACACAACTACAAATCAGTGGTATTTACAACACTGTTCCAGAACAGTTTAACCCAAATATCCTGTTTACTGATCCTGGGAGAGTAACGTTAGACTAAAATGTCGGCAGTTCTGACTCACGTAAGTACGTTTTCATTTAAAGAATTTGCCACTGATGATTCAAACGCGAGTTTTGAGCAGTGTAGAGTAGCACTTGTTGTTTGTCATTTCTCCGATCACAAATACAGACATGGTTTTATGTTTACGCGGCACGATGGAATGCGTAAAAAGACAATATAAGTCATTATAATCAGTAATGATGTCCCCACTGGATGCAACAAATGCCTCGTTTATAATGGGTTTTATTGTTTATGTCTCGTTGCACCGGGACACGGCACCACAGTATGGTGCGGGGCGTAACATTTCCGTCTCACGCTTGAGGAATTCGGCCAATCACAACGCACTATCCAGCTGGCCAATCAGAGCACACCTCGCTTTTCAGACCGATGAGCTTTGTAAAAATCGACGCGTTTCAGAAAGGCGGGGCATAGAGGAGAAACAATAATGTACAGTATGTGGAAAATAATGTGTTTTTTTAACTTTAAACCACATAAACACATTTCATTACACCAAATACACCAAATAATGTTATTTTTAGCAACATCATATGACCCCTTTAAGATGAAGTGCAACATTTGTTTTCATTGTTAAACTACTTTGTCCTATCGCAGGATAATGTGCTGTAATGAAGTCATTTGTAGGAGATTTGTGGTTCTTTCAAAACATCAATGTCATTGTGTGTAGTTATACAGACCCGGTCATTTCCATGGATCTTCTGCGGACCGTTCTGCAGCCCAGCTTCAATGAAGACATCCGTGCTGTGTTCAGAAAATATATGAAGGTGATTGATCGATCACATTATTATTTTGGCACTGGTTACGTGTGTTTAAATTGCTTTGATCATGTTTTTTTTTTTTACTCTTTTCTTTGCAGTTTTTTGAGAAAGCGGCCAGCAATGTGAAAGAGAATGTTGGAGTTGACGTCCAGCCCGAGCAGCTTATCAGAGATGCTTGCAGAAACTGCCTGGAACATGTAAAACATGATTTATGCACATTTTTACAAATATAAATGCTAAAATTAGTGGTAAGTCAAATTATGAGTTGATGTTCTGTTTCTATTTTAGGCAAAACAGCTCTTTCCTGGTACAGAGAAAACGGCCCTGAAACCCAGTGTTGACCCAACAGTGAAGGTAAGTGTTACGCAGTTCCTCGAGAATTGAATTTAATATGTTAATTAGTCTGCAAAAACCTGCACACTTACCTGAAAAACTATACATGTATCTGGAATTGTAGCAGACATTTTTCTGTTCTGATTTTTTTTAAATTTGTTTTAGTTCTAAGTTGTTTATTTATTTATTTTATTTTTTATTTCTTATCGATTTTCATTTCACAGCGTGCACGGCAGCCAGACGACACCTCTGGCCAGAGAGACAGTCCCATCCCTAAAAAGGTATAAAAAAAATAAAATAGCATATTTGGAAATATTATTGCAATTTAAAATAACTGGGTTTCTTTTGTTTTTTTTTTTAAATATATTGTAAAATTTAATTTATTCCTGTGATGCAAAGCTGAATTTTCAGCATCATTTCTCCAGTCTTCAGTGTCACATGATCCTTCAGAAATCATTCTAATATTTTTATTTTAGTAGTATTACTACTGTTTTATTTTATTATTATTATTATTATATATATTTTTGAGGTCTATGGGTTATGTCCTGTATAGCTGATTCTAGTTTTGTGTTTTTTACATTTCTGTAAAAACTCAATAAAACAGTTGTTAACAAAAAAAAATCATTCTAATATTTTCAGAGGAAAGGTCGCCCTCCAGGTACTGTTGTACAGTATGACAGACCAGCCTCGTACAGCACCGCGTAAGTGTCCTTATGTTTCCTTTATCTGATATCTCCACATATTAAAGACTTATGTTTTTGAAGTTTTTAAACATCCTCCGCAGAGCAAAACTCAAAATATCCGAGCCAATAAAGCGAGAAGGACCTAAGGTATGTGCATTTGGATTAAAATAGCATAATAATTGATACTGAAATGTTTATATGATATTAATGTGAGTGTGTTGATGTCTGTATAGTGGGACCCATCCAGACTGACTGAGAGCAGCACATTCGTTCTGGGATCCAGGGCAAATAAGTAAGTGTACATAGGTTTGCTCATATTATATTATATTATATTATATATTTCACAATAGCTGATGTTTGGATGTATACGTTCAACAAGTACTAATATAATTTCAGGGCTTTGGGAATGGGCGGTACAAGAGGAAGAATCTACATCAAACATGCAGAGCTCTTCAAGGTACTTTTAGTCTTTTCTGAGCATTCATTAAGCTTTTTCTGTGTTCATGTGGAGGTAATATCTTTTTTGTCTCAGTATGCCGCTGATGCTCAGGACAAACACTGGCTTTCAGAAAGACAGCACATGAGAGCCACCGGTGGAAAGATGGTGAGGACATTCTGTTTTCAAAATATGGAATAATTCACCCAAAAATGAGTTTCCTGAAAAAAAATAATAAAATGTTTAGCCTCAGGCCATTCAAAATGTAGATTAATTTGTTTCTTCACCTGAACAGATTTAGAGAAATGTAGCATTGCATCACTTGCTCAGCAATGGATGCTCTGCAGTGAATGGGTGCCGTCAGAATGAGAGTCCAAACAGCTGATAAAAACATCACAATGATCCACAAGTAATCCACAGCACTCCAGTCCGTCAGTTAATGTCTTGTGAAGCCAAAAGCTGTGTGTTTGTAAGAAACAAATACGTCATTGAGACAATTTTAACTCAAAACTTTGTTTCTGGCCAAAATAGTCCATAATATTGCTTCCTCCAGTAAAAAAGCCATCTGGTCTTAAAGGAACACTCCACTATTTTTGAAAATAGGCTCATTTTCCAACTCCCCTAGAGTTAAACAGTTGAGTTTTACCGTTCTCGAATCCATTCAGCCGATCTCCGGGTCTGGCGGTAGCACTTTTAGCTGTAGCTTAGCATAGATCATTGAATCTGATTAGACCGTTAACATCTCGCTCAAAAATGACCAAAGAGTTTCTATATTTTTCCTATGATTTCTGCAATGATATTACGCAGCGCCTGAAAATAGTCCCCAGCTAGGTAACTTCCAACGTGATCGGCACTAAGTTTGTGTAGTTGGTTATGTTGACGGAAGTTAGCCTATTTTCAGGCTCTGTGTAATATCATTAGGCCTGCTGCACCCATGGTACGGCAGCAAAGTTCCTTGATTATTACGCCGGAATGAGAGTATAGTTCCTAGCCATATCGGCCTAGAAAATCGCAACTTTTCATTTTCCGTCGGTCTTAGTACACGATGTAACTACAGAAGAGTCAAGTTTTAAATAGGAAAAATATAGAAACTCTTTGGTCATTTTTGAGCGAGATGCTAACGGTCTAATCAGATTCAGTGATCTATGCTAAGCTACAGCTAAAAGTGCTACCGCCAGACCCGGAGATCGGCTGAATGGATTTGAAAACGGTAAAACTCAACTGTTTAACTCCAGGGGAGTTGGAAAATGAGCCTATTTTCAAAAATAGTGGAGTGTTCCATTTAAATAAGGAGAGAAATATGCACAGATCAAGCAACAATTACAATAAAAACTATTCTTTATTCTAAATAAATATTTTTGTGTATTTTGATGTGAGAGGACAACAGGAGACAACAGGACTTTTGCACTGGAGGAAGCGTTATTATAGATTACGGCCAGAAGAGACGGTTTAAAGTTAAAACGTCTTAATGATGGATTTGTTTTCTACAAGCATTTGGCTTCACAAGATTAATGGATGGACTGGAGTGGTGTGGATTATTGTGATGTTTTTATCAGCTGTTTGGACTCTCATTCTGACGGCACCCATTCACTGCAGAGCATCCATTGCTGAGCAAGTGATGCAATGCTACATTTCTCCAAATCTGATGAAGAAACAAACTCATCTTCATGTTGAATGGCCTGAGGGTGAGTGAATTTTCTGCAAATTTTCATTTTTGGGTGTATTACAATTGGTCATCGTCTTATTTAAACTCTCTCTTCTCAGGCCTATCTGCTAATAGAAGAGGATGTTCTTGATCTTGCCCGAAGTGAAGACTACAAGTAAATAAACATTTTCTTACTAAATAAAACATATGAAAGACTGATGAATGAATTTTACAGGCAACATGCATCATGAAATTTTCTTTGAATCTTAGGGACTGTCCTGACTTGAAGCTGGATGAATTGAAACCATTTCTAGTGCCAATATGGATGGTGGAGAAGATGCAGAAGGCAATGGAAGCACAGAAATCAGAAAATGATCTTGTCATATAGTGCCACGCAAGTCGTTGGACCACGGACACTCTTGAGTGTTACCAATTTATCATAACTGTAACTTTTTATTGTTTATTTTGTTTGTGCGATGTTCATAGTAGACCCAGGCATTACGATCAAGTTGCCCAGAAATTGTTGCATTGGGGGTTTACTTGACAAATCAAAATGCCACATTTCATTTCACACGCTATTGTCTAAACTGGTGTAGATCTGATTTCTTTTTTCTGGCAACAAATGTGTGCTTTGGTTTTTAAAATACTTGAATATCTAATGAGGCACCTGAAGAGCCTTAATGATTTTTTGTGTGTGTGTGTGTTTATGTGTGAGTCTATGTCCTATTTTTTTTAAAACAAATTAATTTTATGAAATGTCATATCTGCTTTCAAATGGAAGTTATTTAGTTATTTTAATTTGCCACTTATTTCTCTTTTTAAATATATTGCATTGTTCTAAAAAAAAAAAGCAACAACTAAGAAGCTACTTCTCTCTCAGCAGAACTATACGAGCCGTGATGGTTTTTACCTTATAGTATCTTTTGTAACTTAAATGTTTTCTTTTTTTTAATGTAATTGACTGATTTTATAACTAATTAAAAATGTGGGGAGTTGGTAAGTATTTAAATTATTTTCTAAATGAATTTCATACCTGTTACACTCACCTAATGTCTGTTATAACTGAAAATGTAGAACAGTTTATTAATGTATGCAAGTATATTTACCAATAAACAGTTTTGTGCTAAATGGTGTTTTTAAATGAATACGCAAACTTGTAACTAGTAGTCAAACTAGTTCGTTTGCTGCACTGAATGACCAAAGCTACTCAACGGTTATAGACACACCCACCTGGCCGTATTACCCAATCAAATCAAAGTGTTGTGCCTAGCTCAGTGCTGATTGGTTGCTAAGCATTCGCTTTGTTCGTAATCTGTGCTTCTGATTGGTTGAACTGATGGGAAGGCGGAGAATTCCGTTGGGCAACCTAAGTTTAAACAGGGGGCGGGATGTGATTTAAACATTTCGTTGTTGTCGACTGCACTGAACACAGCCGGTAATAATACGAATCATTTAAATCATACTCCTTTTAATATATATATATATATATATATATCAAGATGATTTATATACGTTTTATTGTTATGTAGCGGTATAGATATGTGTTTTAAATCGTTAGTTTTATATGACGCTTGCTTTTATGTAACGTTACGTCGGTTTGTTTAGCTTCTCACCGGCTGCTAGGCCTATAGCCGGTTACCTCACATTCGAATGAGAACCCGTTAACTACACGAGGACGAAAACGAAGCAATTTCAGTGCTACTAGTTCTTCAAAACGCAGTTCGTTTCAGCCTCTAGTTTCCATTCACTCGATTCAGTTTCCTTCCGCCGGTTAGTGTAGTTTGACATGAAGCTCACTAACGCGAAGTATACAACGCAAACGAGCTTTCTGTGTTGTAACCCGCTTTGACTGGTGTAACGTTAGGTGTGCGCGTTTTAACAGCAAGTGTTTTCCTCCTGTAAACCCATCGCAGATCTGACGCGATGGCCTCTCAGAATATGGACCCCGCGGCAGCCTCGTCCACAGCAGCGCTGAAGGGCAGCGAAACTAGCGGAAGCGTGTCGAAAGGATCCGTCACTAAAAGGTTTGATTGCTGCTCATATTCCCTTTAAATGTACTGAACGCTTCTGTGTGTGCGACACACTGGCCGTTCCCAGAAAGAAATGCATGTAGGATGCCTTGAAACTTGAAATAAATTCTAATGGAATCAAACAATATTCTTCTGTAACAACTACAGTTCCTACAGGCTTGTTTATTCTTTGAGTTTCGGCTGGAAAAAGTGTATTCTTAATCGGAACAGTATTTGTATTGAAATACTGTGTATTGCACTGGAGTTAAACCATATCAAGCCAGCAAGAGTCCTGCTCAGTACTGTTTATTGAACTTGTAATAAAGGCAGAGTCACAAGAAGTTCATACTGAGTAACGCATGATTTCTGATAAAATTTTAGTTTTTTTTTTTTTTACCCCCCAATTATACTGTCAACCAAAAGTATTCAGTGCATCTAACTTTGCATGTAATCAAACAATACACAGATTATCTTCCCATGTTAAAGAAATACCTCTGGGGTTTATAAGATGTCTTAAAGTCCTTTAAATGTGTTGTGATGTCCAACAGGAACGTTTACGTTATTGGTATTCATAATTGAGAGCTAGAAAGTACTTGTAGTTTGAATGGAAATCCATTAGGACTTTTTGTGCCTAGCGGACGCTAGTTTCTCAATTTTATTTCACTGCGGTTAATACCATTTTTGCATGAATTTTGGAGTCTGAAATGACAGTCATATATATATATATGTATGTGTTGTGATTGCATTTGTTGTTGTTTTTTTTTTGTTTATTCATGTTAATTTTCAATCTCTCCCTTTCCCTCCGTAGGCTTCAACAAGAGCTGATGACGCTAATGGTGGGACCTTTTTATACAGCTGGTATTTTGTTTGGCCTTTTTAACTGTAGTTTGTTAACTCCGTGCTTTGTTAAATGCAGATGTCCGGAGACAAGGGCATATCAGCGTTTCCAGAGTCTGACAATCTCTTCAAATGGATTGGCACAATAGATGGAGCTCAAGGAACGGTAAGAAGAACTGTTGTTTTCTTCCCCGTGATGTCAGGAAATGGGTTTCTTATGTGCAACATACTAATCTAGATAATTGGAAGATTATACTTAAAACCATCTTTTTTTTTTTTTTTGTTCCTGATCAGGTTTATGAAGGTTTGAGGTACAAACTTTCACTGGAGTTTCCTAGCGGGTACCCCTACAACGCCCCTCGGGTGAAATTCATCACTGCATGTTTCCACCCAAATGTTGATGAGAATGGCTTCATCTGCCTAGACATTTTAAAGGACAAGTGGTCTGCACTATATGATGTCCGCTCCATTCTATTGTCCGTTCAGAGTTTATTAGGAGGTAGGTTATGCTTTTGATACGAGTAGTGCTGAGCAAAATTCAGAAACTTGTATAACTTTCGATTCATGAGTTGAAATTTGGCCACAACATGAAACCCGTTTTGTGATACTATGATTATGCCCTGATGAATAGAAAACTGTTATTCAGATCTTTATTCATGTAAGGTCATCTACTTTCTCCTGTTATGTAAAGCAGCATGTCTGTTCTGATTTGTTTTAAGTAATTTACTAGCTGTCTTGTCTGGATCATTGTACTCATGAATTTCTTATTTTAGAACCCAACAATGATAGTCCAATGAACTCTGCGGCTGCTGAACTATGGGATGATCAGGAAGGTAATTGATCATGCCAGAGTCAAGCAGTTGTTTGAAACTGCAGTATTTTTAGAGAATTGTTTCTAGTTCAGTGTTTTGGTAAATTATGCATCTAACGCATTTCTAATCCCTTTTGTTGCAGCCTTCAAAGCCCATTTGCACGCAACCTACAAGAACTGACCATGAACATTAACATCTGCCTCTTGTTTTATGTGTCTGTTCTTGTTCGTAATAATGTACATTTTCTGTAATGGTCTCTGTGTATATTATTTCCATGTATTAAACTTGCCTGAATAAAATGCTGATTGAATTGAGTTTGTGTCCCTAATTATTGGAGTAAAGGGAGGGAAAATAAGACCAGAATGTTAAATATTGTTTTGTTTTTTGATCTATAGAATAAAAAGGCATTGTAGTGCACAACTGATCAGGCAAGGATATAGTTTGAAAAATGTTCTGTTTAATTTAAAGGTTTACAGAGTATAATGGTCAACAATTGTAACTTGTGTTATTGGGGGGAAAAAAGTTATTGCAGAATGTGTCTCGATTTCGAAACTTATATTTAACCCAGTTTCAGAACCTAGCTAAGCAGGCATAGTAGACAGCCTACTTTGCAGTTGTGGTGATTGCAACAACCTGATGTACTATTTTGGGACACCACCTCCACTTCCATGATGTCCTCCAAGCTTTCATCCTCTTCTTGCCCACCATCTTGGGTCGAAATGCCTTCTACCCAGGCTTCTTGTGTGGGTTCAACGGACCACAGTGGAACATTAACTCTTTGAAACATTTCTTCAAGCAGAACATCAATCTCCACTATGTGGTTCTTCAGGTCTAGGCTTGCAGTCTCCTCTACTGATAACCATGGTGTTTGCACCATGGCTGCCCGAGCTGCTACTTCCGAAGTTCCACCCGCATAACCTGCGTTGATGAGGGCTTGTCGATCTTTGCGCTGGGTCAGAGGAAATATCTCTTGCAAGACTTTGACCTTCTTTAGGTCCCGCTGGAAGTTTTCCAAACTGGACAAAAAGATCACCCAATGTCGTTCAACCTGTTCTTTGTCCTCTTGTCCTTGCTCCATTTCTATCAGCAGACTTAGCAGCCTCCGGTGAAGCCCTGAAACACGAGTCGATCAAGTCAACTCTCAACAGTCTGAATGTGTCGTAATTGAATATGGCCAGCCGCTAGTTTTTGCAGTGCAGAATACTGAAAGGGCAATGTAAAATTTCTGCACCGCTAGCATCGCCAAACTGTTTCCTGCCTGTCTTGTTTTTATTTGTTCAGTCTTACCTGAGCATATTTTATGAGCGACTGTCCTGGTTTCTTCCAGCTCCTCTCTAAGGAAGCTCCCATCCATGTTGCTCCCCAGGGAGGTGGCCATTTGCTGGAAGCAGGCTGTCACTTTGCTCAGGGCGGCCTGTGCCCGCTCGCATTCATTCACCTGCCGCTTTCTGGTTTGGATTTCCACAACCGACTGCCGCCAGCGACTCATTACCACTCCTGTGGTGAACGACCTAAACTTAAGAATATTTAAGTTATTGTTGGTCTCAATATCAGAATTGGTCTGGCCTATTCTGAACTAAAATATTTGAAATTATATATGGCGTCGATTTGGTCTTAACTATATGATGTGAAACTTTTAAATCTTGTAGTTTTACTTTTTCTCGATCTAATCCCAATTAAATGAATAGACCATAACCATTTTTTTTGCTTACACACAGAAATTATTTGCCGCCTGGTTAATTATTTTTAAGTTCTCTTTTAAAAACGGTTGCACCACTCTGAAACATTTTATTTTGCCTTATTTCTGATTCAATTTAAAGGCTACACCCATTTGTTTGCCTAAAATTGTATAAAAGAAAAAAGTTACTTACTGGTAACTGAGCCTCAAAGAAATCCGTCTGATTTCATAGCCTTCGGAAAGTTGCGAGTTGTTTTGACAGTCCTGTTTCTCAGCGTGATTACATCCGTTGGAGACACTTCTGCCAACCTCCTTGTATTTGTAGGCTCACCTATGTTCTTTTTTCCAAAGCTTTTATAGAGGCCGGTCTTCAGGGACACTTGTTAAAATTAGGCCCAAACCTTGCAGTCCATGCTCCCAGAATACCTTGCGCTGGAGATCATTATGTCAAAGTTCTTTCTTTCTCAGAAACACATGCCGTGTAGGGAGGACAAGGTTTTCGATCAAGAGATCCATGCATAATGAATTTCTATGTGCGGTTGTCTGTGTACTGTATATGTGTGCTTGTGGGAGTGTGTGTGTGTGTAATAATGCGTGTGCTGTGCACAGTGGTTTATGTGAAGTTAATTGTCCACAGGGAGAGTGGTATGGTATTGTGGAGGAACAGACGGAGATCCTTTATTGACTCCCTTGTGGTTACTTGGGCTTGTTTGAAAGCTGTGTGCCGCTTGATGCAACATGTATGCTCCCATGGGTCAAATCTCCTGAGCAACACCAGTAATATTAACTCATTCAGTTAGCAAAACAGCAAAGCTGTAATAGGCACTGACATAATTCCGCAGTCATAATTATAATCAACTTCACACACTTAAAATTGTGATGTAGGAGAGTATTCCTTTAATATTAAGATTCATTAATTGCTTAATTCATTGCATTTTAGGATGCCAATTGCAAAGAAAATCCAATGTATCCTTTTGTTGTCCTTTTTTCAGAACTATACACCTTTTTCCTAACAAACCTACTGCATTTTAAATTATGGGAGGTACTTCCAAATAATTTCAAATCACAAGTTTGCGCTACAAATAATCCTTATCCATTATTTTGACTGAATGGGCTGTACATTTTCATTCACCTTCTATTTTCAGAAGTATAAATATAAAAAAACAATAATTGTGGTCTGCTTTCCAAATTTAATTTATGATATACCGGTTAATTATGAATAATTCCCTGGAATGCACTAAGAATCTATCATTTTTCTCCCCAAATCCTCATGTCTCTTTCCAGGTTTGTTTTCACACAGATGCTGTAAAATGTAATAGTTACGAAATATAGACACATATCACTATAATGATATTTAACACATGCGTAACATTGCTGCAGATAGGAGGAGGATTTTAGGAGTTATTCATGGTATGTTGAAAGTAGTTTGTTAATGCTTTTACACATTTAATTTTTACACTTTCAATGATCGATGGTTGAAGGGTGAGTAAAATAATGTCACCTCATTATACCCAGTTTTTTAAAATGCTTATTGCATTCATAGAGCGAACCTTTTGCTGATTGTTTAGTGTAAACGGAAGTTACTCCCATAATTTGCGCAAAGCATCATGGGACATAGGAAAAAGGTGGGTACTCATAACTGTTCAAGTATGGTAAGTGTACTTCACATTTTAATCTGGAGTTCTGTTAGATATGGAAGAATCTTTATTGAATATCTAACAGGTGGCTTTAAAGTATTTGTTCATTCTCATAGCAATGACAAACACAAATTCACTTATTTTACATATACATTACAGCTTGGCCATTGACATGCCTTACAAAGGCAACTAGGAACTTCAACGAGAACATTGAGACAATGATTGAAATTATACCACAGTTATTCAGAAGATAACAGAAAACGAACCAATTTATCTAGTACTGTTGAACACATCCTGTGGTTTCCATATTAAAGCATGGAAGGACTTCATTCTCTGTTGCGTGTTATTTATATTACAGTTGTTGAAGACCCATTGGATGAGCTAGACATGACCAACCACAGCGATCTGATGCAGTCCAAAATCAATACCTCCAGCTTGCATTGGTAATGAAGCTTCAACTGCTGTAGTCAAGTACAGTTGGCCCTGCATACAATGTGAGGTGAGTTACAAGGAGTTCACTGGTAGATGCTGGTATAATCTGGTGTGATGGAAAAAATGCGGTGTCTGGAATTAGTAGATATGCGTCAATCATTTGGCTTTTGTTCTTTTACAGGACCGACCGTAGGGTGTTATGTGGCGATGGCCTCCATGATCTCATGGCACAGACATTGGCAGAAGCCGTAGAACACGCAAAGGACCAGGGTGGAGGGCACCAGGCTGACCAAGATCACTCCCATCGTGAGCTGCTGGATCATCAGCAAGTAGATCCCCAGTGGCAGCGAGCTAAAGTAGACCAGGCAGAGGAAACCCATTAGAAAGCGAGGGACCGAACGAGACGTCCAAGCCCGACACTTCTGCACGGGAAGGTGGCAAGGCAAGGAGTCCAAGCTGGCCGGCCGATACAAGCGCACCATGTTCAACATGCTCATAGAGTCCGAGGACTGCGACTCTCCAGGGATTTCCATGATTGTGATGACGAGGCAGTCGGAGGAGCTGTGGGCCTGCTCGCCTCCGCTTAGGCTGTTGGGCGTCAAAAGGACCTCACTGCTGGGTGTGGTGCCACTCTTACGCGCCCGGTCCTGGTAAGTCAGAATAGCCAAAATGTTGCTGTCATCTTCAAGCAACCAGATCTCCTCGTCAGGGACGTGAGTCTCGTGGCGACAGAAGGGACAGCTGATGATGCTCGGAGACGAGTCCAGCTCCACCATCTTCTTTAGACATTTGGCACAGACCCGGTGCAAGCAGCTCAACACCTTGGGTTTGCGGGCTCGGGTGTCAAAGCGATTGTAGCAGATCTTGCACTCCAGTTCCTCCACCGTATAAATCACTGGTGCCTGGGAGCTCTCAGTCTCTGAGTCGGACTTCTGGCTCATCCTGAGAGATGGAGCTTGGCCACAGCCGAGAGGAGCGAAAGAGTCAGGAAGCAGGTGCAAATGTTCAAATTAAGCGAATTTTAGTATGCTATAGGAGCAGCACCTGAGCACTGTCCTTGGTAGCCCTTGTTTTTCTGCTTTGCGTTTGTCTTTCACCAAAAAGGATTGCTTAAATTCATCTTTTCTAGAGCTTGCAGCATATACTGCTGATTAGAAGTCCACAAAAGCAAAACTGAGTCTTGACGGAAAGCTTAACAATATACATATGTCCATGATAAGACACCCTGATGTATATATGACAAGCAGATTATACTAAAACACAATACAGAAATTCATTGCATGCTAAAAGAGGATCTCCATTCACTGTCCGCACTCAATTAAAGAACTTACTTGGGTTTTTCCAGCATGGTTTAGAGAAAGACAAAACCAAAAAAGCAATAAAGAAATAAAGTTAGTTGACATCAGAGAGGTCCAAAAATAAGTTCCTTTGAAATCAGAGTCTGGACACAGAGCGTGTTTTTGCCTTGTTATCCATAACTGATTCTAGAATGATGTGGAAGAATCGCAGATTCAGATAAAGTCAGCAGAATCATCCTGAATACTGCCAGATATTTTCTTCCAGTAATGGCTACACTTGATTATGACCTTCAACTCTGAATGCTCACATTGTCCCTCCAAGCACTTTGTTCATTCTGCAAAAAAATGAGAGAAGACACAGACGTGTTATGTAGATAAGAATGCAATTGTTTGCAAAATGCCAAATGTTAACACTTTGCGACAGATCTGAAGAACGCAAAAGGGAATAGCTTGATATCTGTACTTACCTTGTGTGAGTAAAACCCTTCTAGTGTCGTTGAGCCAGCACCGCTAAAAACCATTTGCATTCATCAAGCCCTTCCTATCAGGTGTATAGATGTCAACATAGGGGTGGGTGGGTGTGATAGAAAGCATGCACACCGCCGGCCAAAAACAGTTCTAGTTGTTCCTCCCAATATCAAGGTTAGTGGCTAGTTGTTGACTTTTTTTATGTCAAATTCAAAATTTGGTTACATCCTTGTATATGGCAAAAATGAATGTTTCATTGACTACTTTGCTAAAATAGTGGCTAAAGGAGATCCTCATTTGCGCTAGTCATAGGCGTGGCAAGCCATTCAAGCGAAGGCCATATAAGTTGATTACAAATGTAATTAGCTCCTGTATTTCTTGATTCCCTGTGGACGTGACTCACTCCGATCTGACAGAGAGGCAAACAAGTGATGCAAGTGGATGTTATCAAGAGAGCGGCAAACATGCAAATTTAATTCCCATTACGAGACATTTCATTGTTTTTCCTCCGTGTGTGTGTGTGTGTGTGTGCGCGTGTGCGTGTGCGTGCGTGCCCCCCCCCCCCCCCCCCCCCAACCTTGATGACTGTGATAAGAACTGTCACACACTCACACACACTCGTGTCCAACAGTCGAGGATGCAGTGATGCGCTGAAATTATGACTTTGACATTGTATGGCAGCTTGTCTCTAAGGGTTCCTCAGCTCGGTCATGTAAATGGCAGCAGAGTCTGTTGAATAAAAGCCAGTGGGTCAAAACTGACATCCAAGATGAAGCGAGAGGAGCGAAGGTTAAAAGAACACAACCGTCATACAGATTTTATTTGCCATTAAAACGGCAGAGAGTCAGTACATGCTAAGGACGCATCTACATTTAGTTGAGTAATCAATGCAGTTGCAGTGGAATATATTAACTGCATTATACTTGGCTGCAGACATGGTTGCAGTTTTCAGTGGCTTATAAATACAGATCTTTATTCAGATGAAGAATGTGCTATTTTTAAATGCAATTTGTGTGCTGCTGAAATTCAGGGGCTGGATCTGAATTTATCATCATGTTGGCTTTAAAAAACATTGGCAAGAAAACTGAGCATGTGTAGCCTAGAATGGCAAACATATGCATCTGCCTAAATTAATTAATACTTCTATTTATGGACCATGTCTTATGAAACCTGTCAGAAATATGAAGAAAAAGAAATTCCGGTTTTAAAATAATTTTTAAGACAATTTTCTTTATTTTTATATGTGAGGTGGAGACCTTATAGTAATTAATTAATTACATTACAGTAATTAAAACAACCATTAAGAATAATGGGAATTAAAACTAAAATTTAAAAAATCCTCAACTCATTTAAGTAATGAGAAATATGGAGAAAAATGTGCTTAATTGTCATGAAAATCTCAATGCTAAAAAATCATTATTGGTCTTAAATTAAGTTAAAACTTAAACATGTAATTTCTTCATTTTTATTATTGTTTTTATTTTAGGTAAAGTGAACATGTTTATTGAGATACTCTCGATACTGAGCTCTGTAATGAAAAATCCATTTCTATTTACTTAAATCATTGTCCGTTCAGGATATCTAAAGTGTCCTGTTTCTAAAATAATTGAATTTGAAAAGTGATAATGATGAAAAGTGTCAGCTGGTGTTTGTCATCTTCTTGCTTGGGTGACCTGTAGTGCCAGTAACTGCAGGAGATGATTGCGTCTGTGTGTAGGCTATGTGTTTGTGTGAGAAGCGGAAATAAAGATGCAAGGGGCGTTCACAGGAAAACACCATCTGTGTCCTGGTCCTGTGGGTTACATAAATAATACCAGTTCACCTGCCTGCTCCAATGTTTACGTCAACTTTTGAGGAGCATGCAGGCCTTCAGAAATGCTTCTTATTTTCAGTGTTAGTTTGAACATATAAACCTTTATTTTTAGCTCATTCAATTAATTACACTCTCTAGGATATATAATAACTCCATGTTAAGTTTAAATGGGTTAAAAAAAGGAATACTTATAATGATGCTCTGAATTTAGACCCTAGATGCATGCTAATCATCACTGATCAGTCATTTAAGTCAAACTGGTGGTTCCAGGTTAACAACTTCTGTTTACAAACCACAGATGACTGAGTTCAGTTAGATACGCCAATAAAGCCTGTTTCATTAGTTGGAATAAAGCGGATGTGTCATGTTTCTTTTTTTCTTTTTCAGTTCCTAGACAGGAAGCTTTTTTGCACTAGTGCCACAAAATGCACATTAGATGTGTAATTGATGCTTGAGAATTACAGGAGTGGATCAGGACTGAAACTAAATTCTGCAGGAAGGTACAGATCTCCTTGTGAAGGACCATTTAAAACTGACAGAACGAGGAAAATCATAAAATCACACAAAAAAAGCAATATTCTCTACCACTAGCAGAATTACAATCCAAACAGCATTTACAACGTATTGTATTTCTGTAATGTGATGTATTTCCAAGTATAACTCATATTCAGTTAGTTACAAATTGACTTTTATCCATCAGGAACCCTTCTGAAATGCCACTGGCACACATTTGAGTAGGCTTTTGACTGGGACGTGGAAGCTAAAGGTCAAGTTCATCCTCAAGAGTGTCTCTTCATATATCACTGGTAACAATTCTTCATATTTATTGTTAGTTGCTATTGTTTCAGTAAATAGCTATAAATTACTGTTAACTACTGGCAAGATTCTAGAAAGGCTACATTACGTACAACAATAATGGCAGTAGTTATCTGGCCGTGTGGCCTGGTGATGTCAGCCAAAATGTTGTTTCATATGACTGACAACAGAGCATTTTTTATATTGTGAACTTCAAAATAACATCTGGGATGTGTATTAAGAAAGTAATATTGGCACCTAGTTCAACATCTTGAAAGGAATGTGGTGTATTATCAGTAAGCAATGCACCTACAATTGATTTCTGTGCAAAACTAACGAGACCGAATGCACAATACAGGTAAATAAATCTCCTATCAATTCATTTTGACCAGTAATTTAATTTCTGCCAGAACTGACAGTAACTCATCGCACCCAGCGGAGCCGTTCTGGACATCAGCACTAAATGTACCTTTGTCTTGACAACTGAACGAAAGGATAGCACACTCTCCAGCAACACAAGGAAAGTGATGAAGATAAACTGCTATAGAAGCATTACGGATACATTTTCAGACCAGTTCAATATGTTAAAAAAGCTTTTAAAAACCGTAACAAAGAGTTGCTGTTAAATATAGTGTGCAATCAGAGTCAAATCTACAAATGTATCCATTTGGTTTTTCATTATAGATACAAATAACTGGTCCCTTTTAAAACCAGTTTCATTTTGGAGCAGAGCATTATTTTCTGTCACTTCTGGCCATGCAGTAAAAAAAGTGCTTGTTTTTTGTAGTTGTTGTTCCAGATTTAGTGTGACAGCTCAGTGAAGATTTCACATGCGAGTTAGCCATTCTATTCATTGAAGCGCAGGTATGAAGCAGACCAACCCACACAGGTAACCAGTGGCCTAGTTTACAGTGACCCTGTCTGAGTCCTGGAAGAAGGGGTACAGCTATATGTGGGCCCAGATTTAGAAGATTAATATTTTGTAATGTCACTAAAAGTCCTAAATGATCAACCCATCCTCAAGTGACCGCTGGGTTTTGCCAAGACATGCCATTTTGCAATCGGGAACATTGCCGAGGCTGAACACTGTCGCCATAAATAAGTATAATCGGGGTTGAGGTGCAAAGCACTTCTTAGAATCTGTCCGTCTCGCATGTTTTTCATGAAAGCTTGGACCCTTTTGTGCAATTCTGATGCTTTTAAACATACATTAATAGCTTTAATAATATGTTTGTGTCTTGCATCTGGCACTGTCTCTTTAAAGTGGCGGACTCTATTAATGATGGCGTTCAAGAGGCTTTTTCATCCTCCACATAAGACATTATATAACATGCTAAGTCTCTCTCACTCTCAGGTCTCTCAAGGACTGTATTCACAGTTCATTAGTGAGGAGTCTGATACTGCTAGATAGCATGTGCTCAATACAATAACCCTTCAAATCATTCAAACAGCTCTTGACAACTGATTTGTGCATACTGTAACAACAGAAATAGGCTTATATTTATTTTATTAAGCATTTTTAGACTCATTCTCAGAAAGAGTTTGACTAATTTTCGCATCCATCAGTTAAAATGTTAAGAGTTATGAGAGATATGTGCAATGCTTCAGTCATGGAGCCAAGTTGGCTATCGATAAATGACAGGAAGACCAATGCAAATCCATTACATGAGCTGTTTATAAAACCATTATAGATAAGGTTCATATGACTCATTCTCAGAAAGAGTTTGACTAATTTTCGCATCCATCAGTTAAAATGTCATGGAGCCAAGTTGGCTATCGATAAATGACAGGAAGACCAATGCAAATCCATTACATGAGCTGTTTATAAAACCATTATAGATAAGGTTAATAGTAGGCTACTAATCGAACTAAAACAGTCTCAGCAATCACTATTTTGCTCATTTAGCTACAAAAACATTCACAAGCTGCTATTTTAATGTCCATCGCTGGTTTAGATCCAACAGGTATGTTTGACATTAATCGATTCGGGTGGATTTAGATATTAGAGCAACAGAAGAACAACAAATGTACCGATCTTATAAAACGACTCTAGTTTTTGCATTAAACAAACACGAGTTGTGGCTACTCGGCATAAATAACGATATCTGTCGCGGCGAGAATTACGATGTTTGTTATTTGACATCGCTTTTCTAGCTCATAAGCCGTTTTAGTATTTAAATGACGGCTCGGATAAATCTGATTAATTATTAAAACTAATTTACCTCACATGTTTGCCTTTGGAAGACGTCGCGGCTAACGGATATGTCCATCGAATGCGTTGCGCGCTGAAGCGTTGAAAATTCGGTTAAACATTTGATTAATCATTTAATGACAAGACTCGAGGTTTATATCATAAGCTGTAAACGTTTATAATCCGCAGTTATCGCCAGTGACACTCACCCTCAGGTCTTGATTGCGGCTCGAAAACAGTCATTTCCAGCCTCGTCCTTCCAGTCCAGTATAACAATCGTCTATTACCGCCACATTTTCCTTTTCTCGTCGCTTTGTGGTGATTCACAGTCAATCTTGAGGTCCCATCTGTCCGAGCACAACTGCTACATCCCCCTCATTGCGGTAATGCTACAGCATCAGAAGCTGCACGGGTTTCTCCTCAGTGGTTGCTGTGGCAACAGGAGCCAGCGCGAGCTCCGACCGCTGTCCGCCGAACCGGACGCACGTGAGCACTGTTCGGCGAAGACGGTGATTTTGGCATTGATTTCCCCCCAGAAAAACGTAAACTCATCATGCGCATATTAAATCTACCGTGCATATTAATTGATTAGTATTTTTTTTCTCGTTTTATACAAGGTCATAATAAAAACAAATGTATTTCTTAAAATACACTTATTCATTATGGTCTAGGAGCTCTTTTGTCAGTGGTGTTACACTGATACACTGAAATTGCCTTATTAAATCAGTTAACATGGCGGATGACACAGCAAAAACAACTAGATTAACAACCTGTCATAAAAGCATATTGGTAGACTGCACTGACAACGACCCTCGAAGCATGCAGCTGTGAAATAAAAAGGAGAAAGATGGTGGCATGTATGTGATGCAAGAAAATACTACAGAAACAGGAATATTGTTACCACCTGTAAAGGCTGTGGGTGCAACATTAAAAAAAGGAAATTAATAAATGTAAATTAAATATTAAGATCTATATATATATATATATATATATATATATATATATATATATATATATATATATATATATATATATATATATATCCTTCCTGCAGTGTAGTGGGATGTGTTTTCGATTCAGTGTAGTCTGTCACACTGCTTGAAATGTCATGTCAAGTACTCATTTTGATTAAAGAGACGCTTTCAAAGGTCAGTCCAGAAGATGGCGCCACTGTTGTTGCTAAGGAACACCGACCTTTATAAGGTGACATGAGGATGGACAGGAATCACTGTAAACACAAAGACTCGCATCACTTGCACCCGTCTTTCTAAAAATATCCGCGGCGCCTTTAAGAGTCTGAAAGACAATAATAGATTCCCATAGCCAGTGTTGCCAACTTTGCAATTTTGTTGCTAAACTGAGCAACTTTTCAGACTACCCTAGCAACTTTTTCTTCCAAAAGCACCTAGCAACAAATTTAGCTTTTTTTTTAATATTTGGCAGCTTTTAGCAACTTTTGATAAGTGACTCAAACGATAAAAAGTCACAATTTACCATTTAAATTACACAAAAAGAGGAAACCAAAGATGCCTAGTTTAATATTTGCCAAAAATAGATCTTGTTTATTTAAAAAACAAACAAGCAAGCCCTGTCCAGATTTAAAAAGTAACGCAAAAGTAACGTAACGCATTACTTTCCATAAAAAGTAACTAAGTAACGTAACTACTTACTTTTTTATGGAGTAACGCAATACAAAAATCAATCCAGAAAACTCCTGCATATTAACAGTAGATTGTGCATTATTTTTTTTTACTTTTCTTAGAGTGCAGCAATACCAACTAACTACTAATAAACTGCTTTAAAGTATAAAACTTAAATTGTAATCGTTCGAAAATGTGTACGTTTTCGATAATTCAATGGTTCAAAAATTAGTTATTTATATTTTAATATTATATTATGCATTTATACTGCTACGAACAAATCTAAATGAACATATATAAAATATATAAATATATGTTTTTGCTGAGATTTGACAATTTTGCGTCGTGATTACGTAATGACGTCACAACATCATTTAGCAACTTTTAGCAACAAATCAACCTTCCTTTAGCAACTGCCCCATAGCAGACTGCATTTACAACTTAACCCATAAAGGCCTAAAACGATACGGTAAACAAGCAGCACAACGAAAGCATAAACCTCAAGTCAAAACATGTTTTGCTTAACTAATATATTTGATACGCATTACAATATATGTCTATGTTATTAAGATGTGAATATACGCCGTTTTAGCGAGGTCGTGAGATGTCTTTTCTTTATTTTTATTTTTTTACTAGACATTAAAGACATAACATGCAGCATTTACAACTTTAACAAGACATCCATAAAGATAACACAATTAAAGGAATGGGTTTACATCACATAGAGAGAGAGAACAAATCAATAATACTTAAAGAAAAAGAAAAAAAGACGGCATATACCCCTTCAGTTTTCAAGTAACTTCATCTCTTTAGCGAATAAAATTGTATCTCTAAATTTTTTGTTATCAATGCATTTGAGAGACTCAAAATACGAGTGAAAATCAGTCATAAAGGGTTTAGAACTATTAGAGATGTCAGATTGTGGGTGTTTGTGACTTATTACGAGTAGAGCTCCACGTGTTACAAATAACCCGATTTTACACGAATCTCACTTTCTGTAACTTTGTCACACAACAGTCTTTTATTATTAACGCGTTTGTTGTTGGCCTATTCTTAGTTTCAGACGCAGAGGTTTGAGTTTCTTTTCAAACAGGAAGCTGCGCAGCTTCTCTCGCGCTCTCACACGCAGCAGAGCGCAACTGACGGACACTTCGCTCCGTTGCCTTAGAAACTAAACTAACTATCGATAACCGTTTTTATTTCGCAGAAAACTATTCCGGGATCGATTAGTTTCGACTTTTTCGTGTCTTTTTGACTTTTTAAATCACCTTTACTGAGGGAACGTTGGCTTGAAAACTTGTCCAATGAGTAATTTATACGAAAACATCGACGGTCAAGAAGAACTGGACTTTCCATTACTTTTCCTGTACAACCAACCTGACTTACCTCCAGATGACCAAGGTTTGTGGGTATCACTAATTATTAATCATAATGTTAGAACTTTTGACATGCTTTCCTCCCATAACAAGTGTTTTTTTCTATCCTCTATAATTGACCATGTTTTTAATTGCATACAAAACAAATAACTGTCAAAGTCTTAATCGTTTTCCTTACAAAAAGAGAAGTATGATACAGTAATGATACTTTTAGTACTGCATTATTACTATGTACTATGGTATGTGCGTGCTATTCCAAGATAATTCAAAGAATTAAATTATATTACTATTTTATTTGAATTGTATTACCATTATTGCTACTATTTTGCTTTGGAGAGTTGGAGTAGATATAGGTTGCTAGGGTTTAAAAGTGGGTTACACACATTGTGTGAAACCAAAGATGTAGTGGAAACTTTCACTGCAGCTAACCGTTTAGTTCTCTAGTATTGGAGCCTACTTATTTACAGGAAACATTCAGATTTTTTTTTATAAACATCCGGTTATATATACATAGCTGATGAGATGGCTGTTAATGTGTTTTCCCATTTGTTTTTAGTTGATGACGCTGGCATCCCCTCCAGCCATGGTACCAATCAAACTTCTCTGTACGATGAGGAGTCTGCGTGCCAGCTTTCCCACCATCTCCCTACCGATGACCTTCTCACCTATGGGCAATCTGATTATAGACACCCCTCTATGCTTGCCAGCCACCCTGGAGCGCTCCAAGGCAACGGCCCGAGAATTGAGATCACCTGCCCTGACCTGTACCAGCATGACCATGTCCACACCAACCCTGTGAACATAAGTCAGCCCATGCTTGACATCCCTTACAGGGAGAACCAATGCCTCAGTCCGGCTAGTAGCACCTCGTCTACTAGCTGGCATTCAGATGGCTGTTCTCCTGGAACATACTCCCCCTGCATCTCTCCCGGTGTTAGTGAAGGAACGCTAGCCGGATTGACCGAAGCCGTCCTTTGCCCGATGATGCAGGCCATCCAAGCTTCTGGTTCTCCCAACACGTCCCCTCGCACCAGCATCACAGAAGACACCGTCCTGGACCGCCGTCCCACCTCTCCACGTTCCCGCTCGGCTTCTCCGCAGGGGAAGCGCACTTACGCCGAATACGAGACACAGAGATCTCAAAGCCCCCGTTTTGGCCGGGACAAGCCCGCTGAGTTCTATCCACTGGCAGACTTGGAGGATTCCATGAACAGCCTCAGCCACAGCTTGGCTAAACCAATCCCTACTAAGATTGTCCGACCTAATCTAGAGTATTCTGTCTACACGGAAAGCCATGTGGGCATGTTCCCACCTATGCCGGAAGTGAAAAAAGAATTTGCTGTAGAACCGTGCTATTTCATGCATGCCAACTGGTCCAGTCAGGCTCTCACAGGGGTTTGTAGGTATGATATAATCGATCAATTAGTCAGTTCAGTGACAAAGCAACAGTCTTACATTTGTTCATTTAACAGCCTTTATCCACTTACACTTGTAAAAATAAAGGTCCTTTATTGGCACCAATAGTTTCATCAAGAACCTTTAATACACCTG
Organism: Sinocyclocheilus grahami; assembly: GCF_001515645.1. Classification (NCBI taxonomy): domain Eukaryota; kingdom Metazoa; phylum Chordata; class Actinopteri; order Cypriniformes; family Cyprinidae; genus Sinocyclocheilus; species Sinocyclocheilus grahami. Next base: position 61,633 of record NW_015505910.1, on the reverse strand, counting down.
TAAACATTCCATTGCACAAAAGGTTTGTTATAGTAGAAAAGGTGTCTTTCGATTATTTAGCTGTTCTTTATACTAAGAAAAAAAATGGTTCTTTTAACCCCCATTTTGGAACCTTTAGTTTTAAATGTGTACAAATGAGAAACTAATTATAACCAGCACCGTAATATATTTATTTCTCCTGGCAGTGATGTGATTCAGTTTTCCTCTGCCAAAAGGTCTCAAGTTTACATGTGTCTCTTCTAGAATCTCAAAAATGTCTCAAATTGTAGTACCAAGATATCAAAACAAGTCAACAATCTCTATGAACTTAAACCTTTCCTATCAAATTCTCCCAATATTAATTGATCTAAGCTGCCATTTGTATAGCTTTGTACTCAGCTAGTTTCTCAACATGTCTACCTTTATTTCATCTAATATAGTTTAGGAGAAACATCTGAGATAAAATTGATGCGTACATAAAGTCTCCAGAGCTATGAAAGAGCAAGCTTTGCGCAATAAAAATGCCAGATTATCATTATGCATCACATTAAAATGTTTGCACATCTAGTTGTGGCCCCTATGCATTTTTATTCCCAGAAGCTACTTATTATTAAGTGATCTGTGATGTTTATTGTGACTAAACAGTATCTCATGTCTTAGTATGCCAGTGGCTGCCTTGCCTGCGCCTGAATGGCCTCTTCCCAGCAGCACTGAGCAGTATGAGCTCAGGATAGAGGTTCAACCCAGACAACACCACCGGGCCCACTACGAGACAGAGGGCAGCCGAGGGGCCATCAAAGCATCTACTGGAGGCCATCCTGTCGTTCAGGTAAATCGAGGACAATGCTGTGTATTTAGAAGAAAAGTCAAAGCCGTGGGAGGGCGGAAAGGTTGGTTTTGTTTGGTTTTGTAAGGATGCGTGGGGAGCGAATATAACAATTCTCGAGAATCGCTGCGTGTGAAAATGTGCGAGAACGTTTGTGAGAGCGATTGAAAGTGTGTCGGCGAAACTGAGAGGGCTGTCAGTGAAGAGCTTGATAACAGATACAAGTGGGAGACAGAGAGCGAGAGATAATGCAATGATTGTGGTGACGTTATTTCCCTGTTACGGCGCAAAGTGCTGTGTCCACATTTAGGAAAATGAGGATCTGTGTTTTTGTCGTTGCTGTCGCTGAGACAATATGTCATATCATCTACACAGACTAAACCTTTCACTCAGCTATATGCATATCTCGCATATCTGTTGGAAATGAAGATTAATGACTGCATACAAGCAAAAAATTTACATTGTAACAAATACAGGCACTTTTTGTAATGCAACCACAATCTCATTTTTATTTATAGTTTATCTTCAAATGCTAGTTCATCGTTTGATTGTTGGCATACTGTGAAGCATGTGCAGATATAAACTGTGGTTTATGAACTGTCTCAGTTGCGAGGGTACACCGGGACTGAGCCGCTGGCTCTACAGGTCTTCATCGGCACGGCTGACGACAGGAACCTCAGACCTCACGCCTTCTACCAGGTCCACCGTATCACCGGCAAGACCGTCTCTACCAACAGTCAAGAACGAATGCTGAACGGAACCAAGGTCCTAGAGGTGCCACTGGAACCCAAGGAGAACATGAGAGCTGTGTAAGAAGATAATGATATCACATAAAGACGACTGGGGCAAGTTGTCACGCGGGGGAAGTTGTCTCAAGTGCTGAATGTCAATAGCTATGAGGTTTTGACTCAAAGATACAATTGCACAAATCCAACAGTGGTTTTAAATGCCTAGTTTTATACTCGTGTAAATTTGTATAATTTGTGTGATTTTATCTTCCAAACTAATTTATTGTTTATCATTTCTTTTTGGCAAAAACAGTAGCTTTTACATTTTTTTTATATTATGTAATTGTTTAAATGTAGATGAAGCCATTAAATAGCTTATAACATGCATTTATTATGGCAGGTTTTCTTTGTGGCAACTTACCCCATATAGTGTAAAAACATTACCTGCTATTGGATAGCATCATTCTTGGTCAGTAATGGTGAAAATATTCAACTGCGGTTTTGTAGACTTTAGTGTATGTGCCTGAAACTGACTTCCATTAATAAACCTGGAGAAGTATTCTGTAAAAAAAAGTGACAAATAGCCCAAATTGTATCTTATTTAAATAGGTAGTCGATTGTTTCCATTCTTCGAATATAAAAAGAAGCCCAGAATTGATAAAAACAGGAACAGGAAGTGATAAAAGAACCAATGATTTGCCTGATAATTGTTCGTTCACATTTTAGAGTTGACTGCGCTGGTATCCTGAAACTGAGAAATGCCGACATTGAGCTGAAGAAAGGAGAGACAGATGTGGGACGGAAAAACACACGAGTGAGATTGGTCTTCCGTGTCCACGTTCCTCAACCCAGCGGCCAGTGGATCTCTCTCCAAGTGGCTTCGCAGACTATTGAATGCTGTATGCATTAAAACTTTTCATTTAAGACTCACTATTTTAACCATACATTTTAATGCATGTTTTTTGCATTTATAAAATCTATTTTTTTGTACAGAATTGACAAGTGGCCAATCCATTATAATTTATATTATTATAATTTTATTTAAAAATAGATATAAATGACATTTTGAAAATGTATATTTTACATTTGTTTTAATATTTAATATTTACTCAAAAATCTGTAGGTTTTGTAACTGGCTTCATGCAGAATGTGCACTTGTTATTTGGCCAATCAGGCACAATCATGAGGCTGATGATATCAGAATGGTCAAATATCATATTTTACATATTAAATGCATGAATGCCGCGGGGTTTGTTACAGCTCAAAGGTCTGCTCACGAGCAGCCAGTGGTAGATCATCATGACTTGGACCACTGTTCGGTTCTGGGTGGACCGCAGATGATCCTTAGGGGCCAAAACTTCACATCAGAGTCCAAAGTCATCTTCTTTGAGAAAACGCATGGTGAGTAAAACTCTGCAGCGAGAGGCTTGGTCACACTTGTTTTGATTATAAGTGTAATGGTAAACCAATGTGTATTTCAGTGGCTAATATGGGTGTCTAGAGAGCAAAGAGGACACACTTAAAAATGTCTGAATGTCATTGCATCAGATGATAAACTAAAATAAAAGACAGTTGATTTTAAATTTTGTAATCTGATGCAATAACATTTTGACTATTGCAAAGTATCCAAATCCTGTTTGGAGTCGCTCTGTATCTCTGATGTGACTCACTACTAGGCTGAAAGACACACATCCTTCAATGTTAGGTCTACAGTTTCAGTGAAAACTAATCGGTTAAGGTATAAATTCAGTTAGAGAGATGTTAATCTCACTTTACATGGGTGAATAACTCTCAAAAAAGCTGCCAAAAGGTGAAAGTAGATCTTCAGCTTCTGATTTTATGCTGCAGTGTGTTAACAGCTCCAACCATCGACATATAACTCTTTTAATATTTGACTTCTCCAGGCACCAACAGCCGTCTGTGGAGAAAATTGACATATGATTTGTTTAAAGTTGTATTGATATGCTTTGCATATGCTGGAAAATGGTGGTCCAGGCTGGAGCCATGAGGCTCTGGGTTGCATGGTAGACTGCAGTATGATTTGGCCAACCTTTGCAACAACACAAGAGTGGAAAAAAAATATAAAGCTTGCATAAACACACACACACATCTACAAGATGTCAGAAACCTCAGAACCAACACCTACGCACTATACATTTACATTTAGCAGATGCTTTTATCCAAAGCGATATCAGTCAAAGAAAATCAGTCAAAACTAACAAAAGAGCAACAATATATAAGTGCAAATGACAAGTCTCGGTTAGCCTAAAGCAGTACACGTAGCTGGGTGTGTATATATTCTATTAAAATAGAACAGAAAGTGCTAGAGTTAGAGGGTCAAATAAAGGTGGAACAGAAGTGTTTTTAGTCGTTTCTTGAAGATGGTTAAGGACTCAGCTGCTGGGATTGAGTTGGGCAGGTCATTCCACCAGGAGGGAACAGTTAATGTAAAAGTCTGTGAAAGTGATTTTGTGCCTCTTTGAGATAGCACAATAATACGCCGTTCACTTGCAGAACGCAAGCTTCTAGAGGGCACATAATATACATACATAAAGTTAAGACATTAATTCTATACCAAACACCTATGTTTATTGGTAGTTGATATTAAATACTTTTAGAGAGTTGTCATGTCTAATTGCATGTTGAAATTGTTACGACCTCTAGGGGTAAGCCGTAACAGAAAAAGGATAATATACACAATTATATTAGTTTTATATTACATCCCTACTGTGTTATTCCTATGTATGTCTACACTATCATGTATGTCTGCACTATGTTTGTACTTTCTTCTACACTGGAAGCTCCTGTCGTCAAGTCAAATTCCTTGTGTGTGTAAACATACTTGGTAATAAAGCTCTTCTGATTCTGATTCTGATTCTTTTAACTGCTCAAACGTGCCAACTTTATTTGCAGTGCACCACTTCTCAAACAAATTGGCTTTGTCTCTTGCGAATTCAACGAATGTTTGACTAGGGGTTTTCACATGATTTCGGAATTTCTGTCGGTATGCCTCGTGAACCAACTCGTAAGCGCGCAGTACGGCATTTTTCATTACCCCATAATCCATCACCACCTCCCGCTGGTTAACAGAGGCCACACCCATCTGGAACACAAACATGTCGACACACGAGCAGAGAGATCGAATACACACAAAACCAGTACACAGATGCATAGACTATCTTAAAGATCATAACAAAATGCTAAACTCTAAATCTAAAACTACTCTTAATAATTTACTCATTTTATAATTATTATGCATGCACCTTTAATAATGTCATTATTTAAGAGTCTACATTAAAGGCAGTAAGATACTTTACTGATTTAAAATCAATGTTTGCTTTACAGCACACAGCATATGTACATAAACATTCAAATACACATGAAAGTAGATGCATGAAAATGAAATAGACAGTTAAAAATTAAATTAAATTAAACTGACATGCAAAACCAATCAATTTATCGAGATGCACCTGTAAATAAAAGCAATTAATGAAACCAATTAAGGAGAAAATTTAATTAAATTTTCTCCATAATTGGTTTCATTAATTGCTCACAATGTACCAACACCAGCAGATGACATTGCACCCCAAATCATCACAGACTGTGGAAACTTAACACTCAAACTCAACTTGGGCTATGAGCTTCTCCACCCTTCCTCCAGACTCTAGGACCTTGGTTTCCAAATGAAATACAAAACTTGCTCTCATCTGAAAAGAGGACTTTGGACCACTGGGCAACAGTCCAGTTCGTCTTCTCCTTAGCCCAGGTAAGACGCCTCTGACGTTGTCTGGGGTTCAGGAGTGGCTTAACAAGAGGAATACGACAACTGTAGCCAAATTCCCTGACACGTCTGTGTGTTGGCTCTTGATGCCTTGACCCCAGCCTCAGTCCATTCCTTGTGAAGTTCACTCAAATTCTTGAATCGATTTCTGGTCGAAGGCTGCGGTTCTCTCGGTTGGTTGTGCATCTTTTTCTTCCACACTTTTTCCTTCCACTCAACTTTCTGTTAACATGCTTGGATACAGCACTCTGTGAACAGCCAGCGTCTTTGGCAATGAATGTTTGTGGCTTACCCTCCTTGTGAAGGGTGTCAATGATTGTCTTCTGGACAACTGTCAGATCAGCAGTCTTCCCCATGATTGTGTAGCCTAGTGAACCAAACTGAGAGACCATTTTGAAGGCTCAGGAAACCTTTGCAGGTGTTTTGAGTTGATTAGCTGATTGGCATGTCACCATATTCTAATTTGTTGAGATAGTGAATTGGTGGGTTTTTGTTAAATGTGAGCCAAAATCATCACAATTAAAAGAACCAAAGACTTAAACTACTTCAGTCTGTGTGCATTGAATTGATTTAATACACGAGTTTCACAATTTGAGTTGAATTACTGAAATAAATGAACTTTTCCACGACCTGTAATTAATTCATTTTATTTATTCGTGGAAGAACCGAAAATCGTCCAAAACGTCAAGAATATTTTGAATGGCAGCGTCCAGCAGCGGTTGAGTGAAATCTCAGTGTCACAGAACTTGAGGACAATAGCATATCAGCCGTGACTCACACTGACATCCTATAGAGACAGCCTACACTTTCTGACACAAGCAAAGTTTCAGCTGCACTTTCCATTTAGGTGTGCAGTGCGGTGCGAGAGGATGTGGTTATGCTCTGCACAGATAGCATCTACAAGCACAGAGACTCTTTTCTTTCCTATACTCAATGTGAGGGTTGCAGAGCAGCAGTAACAGGAGAGTGGGAGTTTCATCCACTATGCATGAAACTTTCTCTCTGTTGCTCATGTAGAAGTCACAGACCAGATATTTGTTGTGGCTTCCAACATTAAATAGTGAGAATGCACATGGGCGTGTGTTTGTGAGCGGATGTAAATTTAATTATAAGTTGAAAAAAAGTACACTACCCTTCAAAAGATTGGGGTCAATAGGATTTTTTTTGTTTGATTTTGATAGAAGTCTCTCATTAAGGCTGAATTTTGATTAAAAAAAATACAGCAAAAAAAAAATACAGCAATATTGTGAAATAGTATTGCAATTTAAAATAGCAGTTTTCTATGTGAATATATTGTAAAATGTAATTTATTCCTGTGATCAAAGCTGAATTTTCAGCATCATTACGCCAGTCTTCAGTGTTACATGATCTTTCAGAAATCATTCTAAAATGCTGATTATAATATGCTGTTATTCATAAAGAATATACTACATAATGTTAGGTTTGAAAAATTATCATTCAAATGACTGTTTCATTGTTTTAGTTGACTTACAGTTATGGGAGGCTGAGGCAAAAGTTTACAGAGACAAATGCACATCTGTAAGTACTTCAGACTATTTGGAGAGCAAAGTAATACATAGCCTTGAATAAATCTGTTAAATGTAAGTTGTGTTTCCTATCAGAACCTGCTGTTTTTGGAAATCCCTCCATATCGAGAACCCAATATCTACCACCCAGTCAAAGTCAAATTTCACGTACTGAATGGGAAGAAGAGATGCAGCCAGCCTCAAAACTTCACCTACACGCCCCTCTCAGGTGAAACCTTCAGTCTCTTTAGAAACAAATACGCTTGTGTTTTTTTTTTTTAATGATCTAAATTATTCAGATTTACAACACCATAGAAAGTTTTGAACCGTGTTTATTTATTTATTTATTGTTACAGACCTACTTATCTCTTTTTTTATTCAAAAAACATATAGTAATTGACAAATGACACCAAGATTTAGTTTACAAATTTAAATAAGTTTACTAAGGGCAAATGTATATTGTTTAGGCACTATAACGGCTTCTTTTAAGAACTACTTCACTTTATGAACAAATACCCTCGTTGTTTGTTTTAAACTGATCCAAATGTTTTGATTCCAAATGTTTCCTCTCTAGTGCCACAGATTAAAGCAGAGCCGGTTGAAGAATACCAATACGCACAGTTAGGCTGTACTGGGCATCCTATTATGGGTATCTCTCCTCCCTCTTACCATCTTGCAGACGGTTGCATGATGCCGGGTGGCCCGTCATACCAGCGGGCTCACTGCATGTACCCTGCTGCCCCACAACACGCACCCATGCGCTACCCGCTGGATCACACGGTGCCAGGACTTTTCACCGGCTCCACGGCTCACGCAGCAGGTCACGCAACCTCTGTGTCTACATTTGTGCCCAACACCTTCCAGCACACCGTAGCGGGAGACAGCTTCCAAACGGCCGCCTCTCTGTTTCCCACTCTCGATGTCTCAGAGCTCTGCTCCGTCGCGGCCCATCAGAAGGCATACGGCTCGAGGGCGTCCCCAACCACAGGGAGATCACCTCCGGCCCGTATCCATCAGCAGACATACCTGCCATTGCAGCACCAGAGAAACGTCAGTCCTGTGAGAGTCACCATCAAGCAGGAGAACCTGGATCAGGCCTATCTGGATGATGGTTTGTGCTCTTATCATTCAGTATATATACTGTTGTGCTTAATAGGGCTGCACGATAAATCGCATGCGACTTTCACGTGGAGCAGCATTTACTACACAGAGCCGTTGTTCACTGACAAGCTGCGCAAAACATGCGCAAAATATGATCGTGGTTTTGCGCAGCTTGTCAGTGAACAACGGCTCTGTGTAGTAAATGCTGCTCCATGTGAAAGCACGCACATGATGATTATTTACTGCTGATTACAGAACAGGCTTTACTGACAAGATGCGCATTAAATATCGCATGCGATTTATTGTGCGGCCCTAGTGCCTAACAGTGCTGAGTAGTAACTGATTACATGTAATCTGGATTAATCAGATTCCAAAAATTAGGTACTCGTAGATTATATTTTTTTAATATAATTTTTATTTTTAGATAAATTTATATGAGGTTATATTACATTCATAATCAGATTTGAGTTACATTTTTATGGATTACATCGTAGGAGTGGGCGATATGACCAAAATCTTATATCACAATATGAGTCATTTTATTTCACGGTAACGATATACTGTATATATCAAGAGAGAGTTATTTTGGCTTTAAGCCCAGGATACACTGCACGATTTTTGGCTGTCCCAGACGAAAGATTGCCATCGTGAAGCGATCGTAGCGATTTCTGTGATCGTGGCTCTTAATCGGTGGTCCTATGTCGTACAGTGAGAGAGGTTCAAAGACGGGCGTTTTCCCGGTCTTGCGACCAAAGATAGCCTACGATAGTTTACTGACAGTGTCAGAAATTCAGCTTGATCAGCGCACAGTGTGTTTGCTGCAACGACCTGCGTCTACTCAGCAGCCAATGAAATTGCAACATGAAATGACGTATTGATCCACGCGACCAGTGGCGCTACAATTTCAGTGCCATGGAGGCAAAAAAAGTAGAAGGTATACTGGTATGTGGGATACCCATAAAGAACAAATTCTTGTTGAGTTGTGGCAGCAGAGGGCATGTTTGTACGATGTGTCCTCTAGCTGCTATCATGACCGCACAAAAAAGGACATAGCATGGAAGGAGATCGCGGAGGAACTGCAGCTGCCAAGCTCCCTGTGCAAAACTGGCATCCCAAGTTGTCCTCTTTTCCCGAGCCATGAGAGGGTCCATATTGCCCTCTTCCGCCGGCGCCTCTTCTTTGTTTCAGCGCACATGAAAAGCACAACTGCCAAAGCGCGATCCATCTACGATTCAATAGGTGTCATCATCGTACAGTCTACATCAGGGATCCTCAAATCTGGCCCACGAGATCCACTTTCCTGCAGAGTTTAGCTCTAACCCTAATCAAACACACCTGAGCATGCTAATCAATATCTTCAGGATCATTAGAAAATCACAGGTAGGTGTGTTTGATCAGGGTTGGAGCTAAACTCTGCAGCGCATTGGCCCTCCAGGGCAAAATTTGAGGAACCCTGGTCTACATGCTTGTCGTACCCAAGTTTAAACGATCCATGTCACACAGTGTGATAAAGTAATGATCTTATAGGATTGCTAAAATCGTGCAGTGTATCCCAGGCTTTAAATAAGGCCATTATGATAGCAACATTTTTGATACCATAGAAATGTCATAATTCTTGTCACCAGTGGCACAAAAAACTAATACTAGCCTAAATAAAAAAACAACACTCACGCTCACTGAAGACAAGTAAATAGTCAGCGATTAAAAAAGAATAAGAAACTAATTATAAGCAATAGTACCAAAAAAAAACTACAGTAGAGAAAATAATTAAGAAATGCTACATACATTATATATTCTTCACTCTGTAAATTAAATATATATTTCTTCTTATCAAAGTTACAGAAGTTATTTAGTCAAGAGGACATGTAATACATGTAATAGATAATTCATGTAAATAAATTTGTGATCCATGCTTCTGAATTTGGGGGGAAAAGCACCTCTCAAGCAATAAGACCATATTTGAAACAAATAATTGTACAAATTACTAAACACTGTCTTCATCATATCCAGTGACTTCACAAATTGTTAATATTTGGAATTTTTTTCAGCCAAACTCCTTTGACAAAATATTTAGTTATCCCTGACAATAGATAAAGTTAGGTAAAAAGTAATCTAAAAAGTAATCAGAATATATTACCTAAAGTGAGTATCCTAGATTACATTACTAACTACAATTTTCATCATGTAATCCATAATCAGTCACAGATCACAATTTTTAACCTAGCACTGGTGCTTAATTCAAATAGTTGGTTTTCTGAAGTAAAAGTTTATTTTATATACATGGAAATTAATTGTTTACGATAACTAACAATAACATAAACCATTAAATACAGACGTACTGTGAGCTACAAGGTTGTGAAACAATGGTATATGCTTTTGTTGAAGCATCAGCCTGCACTATTTAAACATCTTTGTTTTTTAAATGATCAAGTATAACAGTGTCAATCCTGGTGAGTATCTACAGTTTTTAGTTTTAGGTGCTTTTATTTTTTTAAGTTATAGTTGTTGTTTTTTTTGACATCAAGATTTTAGTTTATATGATTTTTAGTTTATAAATTTATACGAGTGTATATGGGGAAAAGGTATTTTTTAGACACTATAATTTTAAGAACCACATTTAATTTTTAGTTTTGATTTTCATTGAATTATTAGATATTTATCAGTTAATATGAATCTAAATTATAACATGATTAGTTGTTGTTTCGGATGATTTGAGATGTGTGTTGTGTGTTTAATGTATGCGGCTCTTATCAGGCGGCTCTATATGGGTCAGTGCTTCAGTTCTGCCAGAGCCTGTTAAATATTGAACTCTAACAGACCTAAAACACACACAGGGACAAACAGGACACACCATCGATCTCCCAGGAAAGCATTCAATCACTAAATAAACTAAACGTATTCTTCATTCACCTAAAGCCTGGTGCAGCTGATATCGTGAGCCACATTTTAATAATATTACACCACAGATGTGTTTTTATTTGCGGTGGCGTTACAAAGAATCACACCCTCGCCTCGGCTTCTATTTCAGGCTGATTATACCTGTAAACGCTACCCCTCGTGTCCCCTAATCTAATTTTAGACGGAAAACTTTCCATTTTTAGCCCACAAATTTGTCTGAGCAGAACAACAGGAAGCACAACCAAATCAAGCATGAGAGGGTCGCGTGAGACTGTGTGCTGCCAGCTAGCAGACAGTCAGTGTATTGCAGCGTGTGATTGTGCCGCAGAGACTGCAGTGAGTGACTGACTGACCCCGCATTTCAGCTCGTCTGTGATGATGATGATGCACCATACAATGCCTTAAAAGTCTTGTTAGTAAGTTTTACGGTAGAGCAGGTGAAAATGGTGCATCTGATCACTTGGTAAAGTAGCAGCACGTAATTTGATATGTCATCTATGTTGTATTCTGAATAAAATATTGAAATTTGAAACTTCCACACCATTGCATTCTGTTTTTATTCACAATTTGTACAGTGTCCCAACTTTTTTGGAATCGGGTTTGTATATGAGCTGCTTAATTTCTAGCAATATTGTCGACATGATTGCAGACCCTTTTTGAAGTGCTATATACATGTGACCCTGAACCACAAAAGCAGTCATAAGTAGCACAGGTATATTTGTAGCAACAGCCAACAATACATTGTATGGGTCAAACTTTTTTTTTTTGCCAAAAATCATTAGGATATTAAGTAAAGATCATGTTCCATGAAGATATTTAGTAAATTTCCTACCATAAATATATCAAAACGTAATTTTTTATTAGCAATATGCATTGCCAAGACCTTCATTTGAACAACTTTAAAGATGATTTTCTCAATATTTAGATTTTTTTGCACCCTCAGATTCCAGATTTTCAAATAGTTGCATCTCAGCCAAATATTGTCCTATCCTAACAAACCACACATCAATGGAAAGCTATTTATTCAGCTTTCAGATGATGTATAAGTTTGTAAGTATTGTATTGTAAGTGCTGCTGAAGTGCAGATAAACTCATTTAAGAGAAAACGGCTTTTAAAGATGTATTGCTTTTTTAATCTACAGGCACACATAGATCAAGTGTGATGAAATAAACACTTCACATGTGTACTGAGGATGTTTTCTCTCCACTAGTCTGAAAGAAGACTTGTCATGGAAACCAAATAGCCCAAAATCTTAAAATTGACCAGAGCATAACAATAAAGCTTTTTGCCTGTAGTTTCTTGCTTAAAAGGCCTACGGTGCAATAACGTGTATGCCCCAAAAAGCCATCATAGTCATGGAAAAACATCTGAAGATATCCAACTTCAAGAACTGCTGTTTCAGAAAGACCTGATTCTATTTGGGGCCCTTTGACCGAAACAAGACAATACAGATATCTGTGACACTATGCTATCCGCACCTGTTCGTGGCTCTTGGATGTGGGTATGATTATTGCTAAAATACAGATGAGTTGAAAAATGGCCCCTAGAAATAATCCATAACGCAGGAGGCTCTCGTAGAAAGTGGGTTCAGGGACCTCCGGAGGAGAAAGATCCAGGTCTGCGGACATGCTGCGGAGCTGACTGAGAAAACAGCACAACATACACTCACATGGCATTACTGTAGCTCGCGCAGACCACTCAAAACCAACAGCAGTTTGATTACAGAGCGAGTGTGCAGTGCTACAATACCATCACACACAAACAAAACAAACCCATTACCTGCACATATAAATCGTAGCCTTTTCTGTGTTGTGGAAAATTGATGATTACTAAAAAAGACACGGCAGACTTTCAGATTTAGGAGAGGGATAAACACATCCGGGTTACGGCTAGAAGAGATGCATACGTATGGCGCTACTGGGCATGCGCACATCAATACGATACTAAAGTAGCTGGGCTTTGTCACGTGGTGTTACTTTTCTCAGCACAGAGCAGGATGGACCAATCACAGAGAAGCAAAGTTCACCGACTAAGTAACCGTTGTTTTTATCACAGAAAAAGAATTACTATACATTTCATTGCATGTTATATACTTATACTCATTATTATTATTATTATTATATCTTTTAAATAATTCATACAGATTTCAGGGACAGATTTCCATTTGTGTAAGGCATCTCTTCATGAAATAATAACGTGAAATAATCACTAGGAATCAAAAGCTACTAAAACAAAAACATGGCTACATATGACAAGTATCTATGTTTTTTTGGTTAAAATATGTGACAGTGGACTACAAAATCAGCCAAAAGTAGCAGGGGTATATTTGTAGCAATAGCCAACAATACATTGAATTGGGTGAAAATGATCGATTTTGTTGTTGTTGCCAAAACTCATTGATTAGGATATTAAATAAAGATCATGTTCCATGAAGATATCTTGTAAATTTCCTACCGTAAATATATCAAAACTTAGTTTTTGATTAGTAATATGCATTGCTAAGAACTTCATTCGGACAACTTTAAAGGCGATTTTCTCAATATTTAGATTTTTTTGCACCCTCAGATTCCAGATTTTCAAATAGCTAGTCGTATCTCAGCCAAATATTGCTCTATACCAGGGCTGCACAAACTCGGTCCTGGAGGGCCGGTGTCCTGCAGAGTTTAGCTCCAACTTGCCTCAACACACCTGCCTTCAAGTTTCTAGTATGCCTATAAGAGCTTGATTAGCTGCTTCAGGTGTGTTTAATTGGGGTTGGAGCTAAACTCTGCAGGACACCGGCCCTCCAGGACCCAGTTTGGGCACCTCTGCTCTATACTAACAAACCACACATCAATGGAAAGCTTATTTATTCAGATTTCAAATGATGTATAAGTCTCAATTTTAAAAAAATTGACCCTTACGACCCTTTTGTGTTCCAGGGTCACATTGTATTCTTAAAATAATCTTGGAGTACTAGAAAAAACCCACACATGTAATACTCATTCATGTTTAATTTCAAGGACTGACACATCACTCCAAACAAATACTATATTTAAAAGAACTTTATTTCCTATGATTAACTAATCGACAACTCATGGATAAATCTGCATGGATAAATTGGCATTGGTTTTCATCGAGGTTTTCACATCGGTTGTACAGGATGACAAGAAGCTACAAGAGCGGCCAGAGGAAAGGCTTTCTTTTTTCTTCATTGGCTGACGTGTTAGATCGTAGAAGGGGATTTCAAAGCATGCCAAAGCATCCACGAAAGGAATCGACAACACTGGAACCTCCACACCGGACGAACGCAAAAGGAAGGCATCAGTTCTTTGGGAGAGTCTTTAGATGGGATGGACAGGGAGTGTTAGGAGATGTTAGTAAGCGGAGATGTTGGCAGTATTGCATCGGGAAGGTCTTTGTGACTATATGGTCCGAATGCAACGAATGGAAAACTGTCTTAACACAGAGAGGGAAGGGGGCCAGTCGACTGGCATCCACAGTGTCCCAGGGAAGACTGGGATTTTGTTGCTTGCTCTGCAGAGGAACACCAGAGCCCTGATGTTTTTTCATTCACGTCCACAGAAGAAACATTAAGACATTATTCTACATTGGTCCTACTGAAAAAGTACAACACACAGAAGCAGACAAATATTCCTAAGCAGCTGTAGACAGTCCAAGGCTGTTCAACCGAGCAGAAAGTCATAGTAAAAGAAATGATTACATACAACTGACCGAACATTCAATGAAGGCATTAATTACCCATCCTGGCCTCTATGTATTTTGATTTAGACAAACATTCAGCTGCCCCCGTCTAAAACATGGAAATAAAATACTTCAGCAGTGCCATCTGATCAGTAATTTTCTAAAAATAGGAAAACAATCGATCATTATGTGAAAATATACAGCGCAGTTATTCAGAAAATCATACAGAATATTAAATTTACAAATAAATAACTAATCTATTGGGCTGGTTGTCAATTGCACACATATTGCATAATAAAGTCATGCCATTGTACACTTGGATCACCATAATTATGATAATACATCTCTTAATAATTTATTTGCAAGCAATTATGTGAATATGCTGTTTATTATGTAATCTCAAATGACTTCAGTTGTCGTACTATAAACACGAGGGCATCACTTTCATATCCTTTCAGTTATTGTGAGGAACTTCAAAACCAAAACCGTCTTTGAACAGACAGTTGCTCTCCCATCGTTTTGGCTCCAATGCATGAAGGTTAATATGATTGATATCTGTTGAGGTGTTTGTTTTGTCTGAAAACGATGAGCTCTTGCGAGGGCCCATGCATATGGCTTCTATAGTTTCAGCAAGTGGAGTATATTCTTTAGAATATTTTTGTTGGTGATTATGCGAAACAAACTGGCAGAGCGCGTATGGATGAGTGTGGGGTGTCATGCAGTGGCGGGTTGGTTAGTTAGTTGGTTAGTCAGGCTGAGATGTGAGAAGTTACTTCTTGGCATTAAGGGCAGCCAGAGCACCGTCGATGTCTTCCTCCGGTTGGAGGGGATGCCACTGGGCGATGGGGCGGCGCGGGTTGGCCAACATGTCAGACCAGTGCTTGATCGCTGTGCCTGTGGCTTTGCTGCCAATGAAGATCTTCCCAATGGCATCGTTTTTGCCGATCTTATCGTAGTCGAAGACCGTCACTGCCACTAGGATTTTCTAGAGAAAAACAGAAAATCGTTTAGCCAAACGTATTATAAAATCTGGTAGTAAAAACTGCATCAACTACTGTTCAATATATATTTAAGTTTTGAAGTTAATTAGTATTAATATTGCACAATATGTCTGTTTCTACTGTATGTTCAAGAACATGGGGTTAAGAAGATGTTTAAATCAAAATCAACCATTATTCTGGTAGAAATTGTTATAACATCATTTAGGAGGGAATTCGAAAAATGTAGTACATTATTTTATTACACCTGCACATCCAAAAAAACATTTTATTTTTTTTCCAGATGATTTATTGCGTTGGATACAATGTAGGCATATAAATGCTAATTATAACCATATTTTCTGGCGTTGTAATAAAATTAAATCCTTTTAAGGGAATGTCCATGAAATTGTAAAATATGTATTGGATATTAAATTTCCATTTACTTTTAAAGGTGACATATCATGAAAATCTGACTTTTCCAGGTTGTAAGTGCTATAATCAGGTCCCTGGTGCATCTACCAACCAAGGAAACGTGAAAAAGATTAACCCAGTAACTTTGTTTTGGGAAGCCTTTTTCTGCAAGCGTCTGAGAAAACGAGCGCGTCTGATTTCGCTCCCTTGGTGATGTGGCAAAGGCATCTCATTATAATATTACCGCCCCTTAATCTGTACGTTTACACCCACGACGCCGTAATTTTGATTTCGCAAGTGACAACGGTGCACCAGCTCTAAAGCCATGGCGAAGGTTTGAGCAGAACATGCTAACTGTTCTGTCTTTGGCTGCAGAGACAAGCTCAGAACACTATTTACAGTCCCAGCCTCCGAGGAGACATGAGAGCAGTGGATTTATTTACTGTAAATTGCTGCTGCCACACAGATCTAAAATAAACAAGTGATTTATTTCCCACTGTACGTTTACACCCACGACGCCGTAATTTTGATTTCGCAAGCGACAACGGTGCACCAGCTCTAAAGCCATGGCGAAGGTTTGAGCAGAACATGCTAACTGTTCTGTCTTTGGCTGCAGAGACGAGCACAGAGCACTATTTACAGTCCCAGCCTCCGAGGAGACATGAGAGCAGTGGATTTATTGATTTATTTACTGTAAATTGCTGCTGCCACACAGATCTAAAATAAACAAGTGATTTATTTCCCAGCTGTTTACCTGCACAGACATAACCGAATCTTTTTTGTAACTCGTGTGTTTTTAACGTAAACTTGTGTGTGAATGAGAACTTAGTTTAGTACTCACATGCTGTGACAGCCGCTTTCTGTGCGTGTGCTTCGGATGTGTACGCTCAGAAAACCATATATCAGAAGTTTAAACTCGGTTTAAAAAGGATAAACATGATGATCAGAACCATAACAGATGTTTTTTAGCAGGTACAAGCTGTAATGTCGCAGCTCTATTCTAGAAAAGGGGGCGGGGAGCAGCAGCTCATTTGTATTTAAAGAGACACGCCCGAAAAACAGCGCGTTTCTGCTTCCACTCAAAATAGGCATTTTCAAAATGATATAATAAATGATCTGTGGAGTATTTTGAGCTGAAACTTCACAGACACATTCTGGGGACACCCGAGACTTATATTACATATTGTAAAAAGGGGCATAATATGTCTCCTTTAAAGTGCTTTATTTGGGCTTTACACCCCAAAATAAAAAATATAAAATATTACAGATTACCAGTATTTATTTAAAATAATGTTAGCTGGTTCTAAGAAAACAATTTAAAAGAATTGGTTAACAGCCTGTAATACTGTCTTAAGTTATTAATTATATTTTGTCAACAGAAAAAGTTTCAAATATATCAGAAAAAATATCAGAATTGATTACATTATATTACTACCCTACATTGATCTTCTTAAAAATCTTTAAAAAAAATTTTACTGGTATTTTTTATTTATTTTCCTTTTATTTATTTATTTTTTCTTTGTATTTTGTCTTGGTTTGCTTGGAAAAATGTACAGAAAAGCAATGATGAATATGAAAACATCTTATGTATTAATATGTTGCATGATGTGACTTTTCCAAACAAATAATACGAATAAAAAAACATAAGTTCAAATCTACCTGCATCTGCTCCAGAGGGATCTCAAAGCTGAAGGACTCATTGTAGTAAGGGTTCAGTGTGTTCTTCTTCACCGTAGTCTTCTTCTTCTTTAGACGCTTGCCGTTCTGCAATAGCTGGATCTTCACATACGGGTCTGCAGAAGGTCAAATGTCGAGTTAATTGCATCAGACATATGAAATATATTTTACTGGTCTCATATATCTCAGCTTGTTTCTCACCAGACAGGCCGCCCACGTCCATCTTCTTCAGGTTCTTGGCTTCGAGGATGCAAACGGTCAGTTTGCCCGCAGTGGGAACGTAACGCAGAGAGATGCAGATGTCACCAAGCTTCTCCGGCTGTAAGAAGAAGATATCAATGGGTGATCATTTATGATTTGAAGGTACTGGTCCAAAGCATCTCTGCTTGCTTTCTTTTCAAATCTGTCTCGGATCAGTTAAAAATAGATCCTAATAGCAGATTCTTTAATAATCACCTCCTCTTTCTCAACACTATCCAGGTCTCTCCACTCCTCGATCGGCTTTCCCAGATCCAGAGTGTTCATGGGTAGCTTGACCTCACCGATGATATCGTGCTTGGAGAAGCGGTCATAGTCATACACAGACATGACCAGCGTCTTGCCACCCAGCTCCTCGTATGCGATCTAACAGGGAAACCATTGAGAAGAATCAACATAAATTATACATAAAGGTGTTTCAAACTGTTTATGCAGTGCTGAGTCATAAATCTGAGCATAGAACATATTGTCCTTTGAGGATTGTTATATATAGGAGATGCTTAGTTCTGCCATCGATAGACAGATAGAAACAGATTATTCAATAAATGTGTCTTAAAATATATTTTAGCAAATTAAAACAAAAATTAATTATTCTTATATATTAAAATATAATAAAAGTTTGTGAAGCAAAGCCTATAAACATTTATATTTATTTACAAAAGGAAATAGTGTAATATCTTAAAATATATTAAAAGTTTGTGACTTCATTTTTAAAATATTAAAATACAAAATTAATATTATTCTATAAAATTTGTATTAAATAATATATATTAAATATAATATGTGACCCTGGACCACAAAACCAGTCATAAGGGTCAATTTTTCGAAATTGAGATTTATACATCATCTGAAAGCTGAATAAATAAGCTGTCCATTGATGTATGGTTTGTTATGGTTTGGTGGCCGAGATGCAACTATTTGAAAATCTGGAATCTGAGGGTGCAAAAAAATCTAAATATTGAGAAAATCATCTTTAAAGTTGTCCAAATGAAGTTCTTAGCAATGCATATTACTAATCAAAAATTAAGTTTTAATATATTTACAGTAGGACATTTACAAAATATCTTCATGGAACATGATCTTTACTTAATATCCTAATAATTTTTGGCATAAAAGAAAAATCGATCATTTTGACCCATACAATGTTTTTTTGGCTATTGCTACAAATATACCCCAGCGACTTAACACTTAAGAAGTTTTGTGGTCCAGGGTCACATACCGGTATATTAAAAAGTGTGAGATTGTGAATCCAAACCATAAATGTTTTTGTTCACATAGTGTATCTTAAAATATATGAAATATGTGTGACTAATGTGAATTACAACTGATAAACATTTTTTTAAATATTAAAATATTAAATTATAATACATAATAAA
The DNA here is from genome assembly GCF_001515645.1 of Sinocyclocheilus grahami. Classification (NCBI taxonomy): domain Eukaryota; kingdom Metazoa; phylum Chordata; class Actinopteri; order Cypriniformes; family Cyprinidae; genus Sinocyclocheilus; species Sinocyclocheilus grahami. The sequence goes on along the minus strand of NW_015505910.1, from coordinate 42,407 downwards.
ATAGTATTGAAATTATAATGCATAATCTAACACTATAATATTTTACAAATATATTAAATGTTTGTGACTATGTGACTCAAAGCCTATAAACTTTCTTTAATTTGTTTTTATTTTTGTTTAAATATAAAAATATTACATTATAATAAATAATCAAATAGTATAATATATTAAATATGTGTGACTGTGAATCAAAGCCTAAAACTTATTTTTTTCAAATATTAAAATATAAAATATTAATATATAATCAAATAGTTTAATATCGCGTATATATATATATATATATATATATATATATATATATATATATATATATATATATATATATATTAGCATTTAAAAAAAACAATTACATTCAGTTTACAGTTAATTTTTCACATCGTTTGCATGAGAAAACCTCCTCCTCACTTGGCTTTGTTTTCTCTATCTCACTCATACAGTGTGCAGATACGACCGATCCATTTTTAGAAACACAGTCAGCCGTTCTCACTGTAAGGCAGGGGCTTTGAAGACAGCCAATTGTTCCTGTCCTAGATCACTTTTCTCCGAGTGAGACTATTAGAGCTCTACCAGTGTCCACCAGAGGATGCTCGGCCCCTCCGGAGCTCATTACTGACTCTGGGAAACTAAAGCTCATTCACAAGCTGCTGGAAGCAATAGGACCGAAATGCTGGTGTTGCAGAACACCGCCAATAAACACTAATGACAGACCAACAAAATGACTGACATTACAATGAGTCATTTTAAAATAATAAACAGCTTACCTTGAAGACAAAGGATTCGTTGAACACTGGGTTGAGGGTCTTTTTGTGCACCTTGGTGTCAAACTTCTTCTTCTTGTCTGGTAGGATGAACACTTTAACGTAAGGGTCGGACGTTCCGCCAGAGTCCATGGAAATCAGATCGGCACACTGCATGATTCCCACGGTCAGCTGTGAAAGAAACACAGAAGCAAGAGAAGAGACATAGTGAATGGAAAGAATATCTTGAAGAAATAATATTAAATCCCACATGTGATCTCTTTGGTACATTTTAAATGATATTAAATGGACAGCAAATAGTCTCCTGCTTCTCAGATTTTTCTTGAGAAATTTACACAAAAATTTGCCTTTGGGATGTGCTACCATTTAATAAATGACAGTACAGAAATGGCCGTGAAATGCCTGTCAGGCTTTATGCACTATTGTAAACTGAATTATAAACTGAAAGTCTTGTTTATAAAGACACGTTTTTTATAAAGAAATTAATACTTTTATTCAGCAAGGACACATTAATTTGATCAAAAGTGACAGTGAAGACACTAATAATGTTAAAAAAATAATAAATTCTGTAATATTGAAACATCTATTGTTTTTTTTCATAAAAATATGAAGCAGCATAACTGTTTTCAACATTGATAATAATAAGAACTGATTTCTGAAGGATCGTGTGACACTGAAGACTGGAGTAATGATGCTGAAAATTCAGCTTTGATCACAGGAATAAACTACATTTTAAAATATATTAAACTAGAAAACAGTTATTTGAAATTGTAATAATATTTCACAATATTACTGTTTTACTGTATTTTAATCAAATAAATGCAGCCTTGGGGAGCAGAAGAGACTTCTTTCAAAAACATTAAAAACTCTTACAGACTCTAAACTCTAAACTTCCACGCTACTGTTCCAGTGTAACAAAACTCTAGCAATATCATGTGGCTTTATGCATATTAAAACTGGATCTGTTTGCATTAAAACACATGGTAAGAATAACGGTTCACTGTCATTAACGCTTGTTTAAACCCATTTTGGTTGAGCCGTAAGCAACTTTACCTACAGCTGTGACTCAGCAGATACTAAGCCGTGCTATTAAACACCATCATTAGTGAAAGATACAGCGCAGCACGAGCACAAACTTTCTCAAAGATCATAATGCAGGGAACTTTTAAGAGATGTATTAGTTAAAAGAATAGTTCACCCAAAAAAGAAAAAAACTTTGTCATTGTTTACTCAGTCTCATGTTGGTCCAGACACAAACATGCTGTTATTTTTCAGTGGGACACAAACCGAGAACTCTTGAGAATCTTCTCAAAATTCCTATTAATTTCCCCAAGACTTTCGTACTTAATCATATAATTGTGTCCAAATGCATCTTGATATATTTTAATATGAGCCAAAATGAATAACTAACAACACGTTTCATTATCAAAACACAAAGATCATAATGCAGGGAACTTTTAAGAGATGTATTAGTTAAAAGAATAGTTCACCCAAAAAAGAAAAAACTTTGTCATTGTTTACTCAGTCTCATGTTGGTCCAAACACAAACATGCTGTTATTTTTCAGTGGGACACAAACCGAGAACTCTTGAGAATCTTCTCAAAATTCCTATTAATTTCCCCAAGACTTTCGTACTTAATCATATAATTGTGTCCAAATGCATCTTGATATATTTTAATATGAGCCAAAATGAATAACTAACAACACGTTTCATTATCAAAACAAAAAAAAGATGATAAAATGAGAAACAGAATCATAACACCTCTAAAAAAATAAAACCCTGCAGATTTGAAAAAGAGGCCTAAAATGCCCTAATTTGATGATGTTGAGTGCAAACAAAACTATGTGGGCCATTCTACAGAACTGGTCCAAAGTCAGAGTTGGAAACTTCCAAAAAACATTTGCATGTATGGAATATTTGTCCTCCCCCCAAATTTGTCACTACCGAAACACAGTAATAATAATTTAATTAGAAGGGTTATATTGACCTATTAAGATTTTGCTTACATCTACATTGTAAATATATACATTTTTTGCTATTTTCTTAACATTTCTTTCAAAGGTAAATTAAAAACAATTACATTTTTAATGATATTTCATGTGTAATATGAGATTTGTTGAATTTTGAATCCAATTTTTCTTTGTAAAAGGCAAAAAGTTGATCATATTGATTTCAAAGTTAAGGATTTATTAGTTTGAATATACACTGAGCCGAAAACTATCTTAACATACTAGTTGATAATTCAGTATACTTTATTTTTGGCAAAACATCCCATGTTTCGGTAATGACTGCACATTTTCGGTAGCGACAGTAACGCTTTGGTAGCGACCACATCACATTACAGAATTTTAACTCACATACTAAAAATATTAAAATACAAAAAAATCGCTTAACTGTACTAAAATTTTGTTTATTTCCCCAAAACATGAGGATCAATGTGTTCCCTTTTGTCACTACCGAAACAATGATGACATGTTTCGGTCGTGACTGTTTCGGTAGTGACAATTCAATGGTTTAAAGGGGTAGTTCACCCAAAAAAGAAAATTTTATGTTTATCTGCTTACCCCCAGGGCATCCAAGATGTAGGTGACTTTGTTTCTTCAGTAGAACACAAATTATGATTTTTAACTCCAGCCGTTGCAGTCTATCAGTCGTATAATGCATGGCAATGGTAACAAAATCTATGAGAGTAAAAAAAAACACCTCACGCATCGGATGCCGTGCGCGTACTCAAGGAAGTTGGACATAGTGTTGTATTAGAGGTAAAAAATGATATAAATACTGTTCGGTTTCTGGCACAAACCGATCGTTTCGTGTCTTAGGACATCAATGTGTCGTCACGAGCCGCAGGGTTTAATTTGGATTTGTCTGTGCATGTTTTTTTTACTCTCATAGATTTTGTTACCATTGCCATGCATTATACGACTGATAAACTGCAACGGCTGGACTTAAAAATCATAATTTGTGTTCTACTGAAGAAACAAAGTCACCTACATCTTGGATGCCCTGGGGGAAAGCAGATAAACATCACATTTTCATTTTTGGGTGAACTATCCCTTTAACTCCCCCAAAAAAACTAAGATGCCACTACCGAAACTCCACCACATGTTTAGGCAGTGATTGATTCAGTTGTGACAATTTTAGATACTCAGCTCAAAGATGCTAATCAGCACATGGTTAGCTAGCACAGTTCTGAATACATATTAAACTCGACACATAGTGGTACACATATTAAAACTAAATGTTATGGAATAACTCCCATAAAAGTGTGCTTAATTGCAGAAAAAAGGCGTTCGGTAGTGACTTTCCGTAAAGTTACAGAGATTGTTCTGTGAACACATTTACCTCAAAATGATGGGACCTATCTACTCACACCTTGTAGCTATGAGAGACGGGGACACAGGAATATTTCCTGATCATAAATTTAGGGGTGTAGTTAAAATCATTCTCGGCCAATGCACTAAAACATACACTGTTTTGGTAGTGACATGAAAAAGGCGGGACGCACTTTTTACATAAAGTTTCATAATTTACAAAGAAAATATAAAAAATATATATATTTTTTTATGCACTTTTTAAAAAAATCAAAAAGATACTTTTAAAAACAACAATGGAAAAAAATACAAAAATTATTTCATTATAATTTTCATAAATTGAAATTTAGGGGTTAGGGTTCGGGACAGCTACCTCCAAACTGTAAATACCAAATAAATTATGATTTTATATATATTAAGCTTATTAATATTTTAAATATTATTGTGGGTTTCAATAGATAATACAAGGATCTTAGTAAACATCTAAGATTTAAGAATACCTAAATGCTTTTTAAATGTGTTTTTTGGGCGTGGGACAGCATTTTGCACCAATTCTGTAGAATGGCCCATATGTATATATACTATATGAAATATATCAGCTATAATGCACTTCTCAAAATAACAGCAGTCAAATGTCAAAAGTTTTGTTTTTAACAACAAAAATAACAATAATCAAAAAGTATCATTTAACTCACAAGAAGCAAAAGAGTGGGAAAATATGTTCAATATGTTGGAAACACAGTCATGTTTGCATTTTCTTCTGTCACTGACCTTGAAATGAAGCATAAAATAGTGTCTTCAGAGTCATTCATACATGTGAAACTGGGCTGAGAATTGAATAAACAAGGAGTTGTAATCTGGCTCAGAGGAAGATGGTTTTTCTGCTGATTAAGGGACAATACAAGACTTCTTCACCTTAAATGATTGACGAAAGCAAAAATGCTACAAAATGCATCATATTTTGTGATAAAATGTGACGTGCTTTTGCCAAACAGCCTCTAGCTCTGGACTCAGCACCCCAAATTTAGTATGAAACAAATATTGGATTTCATTCAGCAGATATGATACTGGGCGATGTTATTAGTTTATATTGCAGCATGTGATGTCATTAATCTGACATCCTAACCTTGTTATCCTGGAAGTCGTAATCCAACGAATACTGAAGCTTTCCAAGTTTCTCCACTTCTTTTTCCTCTTCCTCTTTCTCCTCCTCCGTCAAACCAGTTTCTCCTTCTTCATCATCATCATCCTGGTGTTTCTGTAGGGCAAATGACAAATTGTTTTAGCGAGTCGATATCTGGGATGAAAGTATATCTGGTTCCGGTCTATAAGCATGCCACAAGCTCAGGGCCCGGTCAGTTGCAGTAAGGTTGGAGATGCTTTTACCTGGCCTGACCTACTGGTTATCTGCCATAGTGCACTCGGAGTATGTTGTCATTCAGGGCTGGATGTTGCAAATGACTCGAGTTCACAATTTTTATTGGTGACACTTTGTTCTGTTTGCTTATCTTGGCTTTCCAGAGTTGAATTTCTTCTTTAATACAATTACGTTTTGACTCTATATTCAAATTAGGTTTGGTAGTAACTGGAAAACTAGAGTTTTATTGATATGCATAATTTGGCATGCAAGCGTTTTCTCATCATCAGCATGATAAATTTAACTGTTCATCAGTGATACTCCAGGGAGCGAGTGATGACAGCAAATTTTTAAAGAAGAACAGACTCCTTTGTGCTATTCTTGGCGTATGAAATGCTGACATGTCGTTCTTGTGTGTTTCTGAACATCATCCAAACTGCAGGAAGAGAAAAAAAAACTATAATGTGCAGAATAAATTTTTTGTTTCCACAAATAGGTCACAATGCAGTGGCCTCAAAAAGTATTTGGACACTAACCACAATTCAAAATGTCTGAAAGTTATCGCATTACAACAAGGGTTTTCACCGTTATTAATTACTATCATTACCTATGAGAATATAGAACTACAGAATATTTTTTAAAAGAAATGATGCATCATTTGCATCTCAAATGCCACTTGGTTTGATATTTTGTTATCTAATACAATTACATAGAGACATTTGAAGTGTGGCTGAAGCGTCTAAATCGTTTTTGGGTTCACTTTATGTGAAGACGATGCATAACAGAATTATTACGCTATATGAACTGAATCTTTGTGCATTACATCTTGAGGACAATATAATTTAGGGCTTGAAATATGAACTAATTTACCCAGGTTTTTAAAAGAAATGTAAAAAATGAGGACTGTTAAACTGATTTAAAGATTTTTTGATAGATGTTTTAATGTGCCACCAAAAAAATTGTCACTCTCAAGTCAGTTCCTAACCATATCCATATAGCAACAAATTAAAGGGCACAGCAGAATATGTGCTAATATTAAAAACAAATTCTTAATTTCCATTTGCTTTTAAAAGAATTCAGTAATTCATATATTTTTCTTACATTAAACTGAATCATTTATATGATCACAGAACATGAGCTTAGATAGTTAAGGTTTACTGCTAGTTCTAGCCCCTGAGACATCAGGACTTTTAGTGCAGTTAAAACAGCCATGCCCTTTAACACATGCATTCATTGTGAGTCTTGTGGGTCGTCTCTTACTAACTGCAAACATCTTGCCAGTATTAGTGAGTTAATAATTAGTTATTCCATTCACACCTCCTACACAAGTACGACTATTTGTTATTGTATTAAGATCATTTTTGGTCCACTTAAGTGGGGTTTTCATTTGCATTGTAACTTTCCTTTGTTTTTAATTGTATTCTTGTCAAGCAGCAGGTACAAAAGGCTTAAAACAAGGAAGTTACAACAGCCATTCCATCCAATCCCACCCACGAGGTGCTAGCACTCAGCGACCAAACAGCTGTGCCGTTCATCCGTCCACCTACCGTAGCGCCGACGCCCATGAGCGTCAAGAAATGCGGCGCATTAGACACATAGCGGGAGGAAGGAGAGCAGAGAGAGAGGGAGAGGTTGAACTCACAACACACCAAAAAACAGAACCAAAGACAGTCTCAAGACAGTAAACAACACTAAGAGCACCATTGTGAGGAATGACACACTGCCAGGTTTCAGACATCTGTATGCATACAGGTTTGGAATAAAGTTCTGGCATTACGTTTTTAAGGATCAAACTATGAAATGAGTGTCTTCTGTATATCGAATGATATCTGTACATTTCAGTAAGACTGTAGATACAAATCTTTGGTATACTTCATTATGCCATCTTATGCTAAAGTAACAGGTTAACCAGAGTTGGGGGTAATGCATTACAAGTAACAAGAACATTTCAGAGTTACTTTTTCAAATAAGTAATGCAAGTTACTTTGTTTTCCCATTTATTCACTGACACCTCTCCTGTCCCCGTCAAAGAGAAATTGGGACTGAGGTGCAAAGGAAGAGGTACTTTCTTCAGCCTGAGGCTCAATAATTTCACTTTTGGTGTGAAAGTTGCCAAAAATACAACTTTTGTTTTTTTTTGTTAATAAAAATCAATAAACAACCCCGGCTCAAGTGACAAAAAGTAATGCAATGCATTACATTCCATAAAAAGTAACTCAGTAACATAATTAGTAACACAATATTGTAATGCATTCATTTTAAAAGTAACTTTCCCCAAAACTGAGGGTAACAGTATGTTTCTGGAAACTTTAAGTCTTTGTAATAATACACTGGGGTAACAAATTTAACATTATAGATATCGCTGACAAAATGCTACCATATCCACCTTATTTTTACCATAAGATTGGCCATTTGTAGAAACGTTATGTGTCTGGCTTCCGGTCTCATCTGCGTCCAGCTATTTTTAGCTGTGCAAAAAAGCTCTTTTTGCTGCTAGATATTGCAAATTGGTGTGTCTTTCCATATTATTTTAATGTATTATCTTAATTATGAACACACTGGCTTGTAGTGCAAACAGTTTTACCTTTTACTGCACTTTTGTTACATTTTCCTTTACATTTAGTCATTTAGTAGACGCTTTTATCCAAGGCGACTTACAAATGCGCACAATGGAAGCAATCAAAATCAACAAAAGAGCAATGATATGCAAGTGCTATAACAAGTCTCAGTTAGCCTAACACAGTACACGTAGCAAGTTTTTTTTATTATATAATAAATAAAAAGAAAACAGATAGAATAGAAAAAGAATAGAGCAAGCTAGTGTTAGAGGCCTTTTTTGCTTTTGTTAATAGTATAATAAATAAAAAGAAAACAAATAGATAGAATGTTAAGTTTTTTTTTTAAAGAAAACAAGCAGTAAATAAATAGAGTGCAAGTCTAAAAGGGACAAGTTTATGTTATCCTTCTAGTTATTTCCCTACGGCAGCTAATGAACCGGAAATCTCGCACATTCACAGAAAAAGGCTTACTTCCGTGTTGAAGAATAAGGTGGATATATATTGTTATCCTCAAAATGTGCATCCTTGCGAGAAAAGAAACTACCTGTAGTGCATTATAAGTGGAGATTTTCACTGACTCTTTTGTTGTTCAAACTGATTAATTAAAAAACAGTGATGCATTCAGCAACAAATTAAGTGACTGTCTTTAAGAGTGAGTCACTAAATCATTCGCTCAACCAATTAGTTCAAAAGCATTGATTTATTCACTGACAAATCAAGTTACCGTGTTTATGAGTCACTGAAACATTCAGTGACAAATTCATTCCCTGATTCATTCAGTGACAAATCAACTGAAGTGTTTGTATAAATGACTCATTGTGCTTTGAACTACAAGTTGTAACTGATAATATCGATTATAAAATGTAAGTTACTCAATATTTACTTCTTGTTTAATAATAAGAAACTATATTGCATTCACAATTGCACTGCTGGTCTGAATTCTGTAACATTATTTCATGATACATACTGTAACATAACATAATAATTAAAGCCACTCATTTCATAGAATGATTTTAAAACTCCTATCTTTTTATGATCGAAATCACATGAGCAGCACACTTGTTTTGGACCATCCAGTGTACCATTTCTCTTCAAAGAAAACAAAACACTCACATTACTCACAAACACAATAAAGAAAAGCATGAAGCTAATCACATAACAGACTCTCCTTCATTATCAGTGCAACACACACTAAAGTGGTCTGAGGCTTGTTTTCATTTCTTAATGATGCAACACTCATTTTTGTTGATGTGCCCAGTTAATATAGAAGTTAATATCATCTAGTTTTAATACTAAAATCAGATTGAAGTGTGCATCAGTTGTTTTAGCTGCATTATGTAACTGTCATGTTGGGTGCAACTGAACACTCTGTTACATACATCTCCACCCTGCATGTCCTTCATGTTGAAGCCGTCCTTTCCCTTTTTGCCTTTCTTGTTCTTCTTCTTCTTACAGCAGCATTTCTTAATGATACAGAAGCAGCAGGTGAGGATGAGGAGGGAGGCCACTACAGCGATGGCGATGAGTGCCCATGGAGGCACTGCAGAGCATCATGGGATAAAAATTCAAGACATTTATTTAGAAGATGGGTTGTCACCAAGAGTGTGAAGGGTGTGAAGGGGATTTTTTTTAACATGTCAACCAAAAAGGATGAAGAAAATTATGACATTTTAATGAAATATTACAAATACAAACATGTTTTCAACAAAAAATTAAATAGTGAATTGTGACTGCATGTTAAATTGAAGGAGTAAAGCAGATCACGTTAATGGTATAGTTCACCCAAAAATGAAAATTGACTGAAAATGTGCTCACCCTCAGCTCATCCAAGATGAGATCTGTTCCATGGGAACAGATTTGGAGAAATTTAGCATTACATCACTAGCTTACTAACGGATCCTCTGCAGTGAATGGGTGCCGTCAGAATGAGAGTCCAAACAGTCCATAATCTATAATAACGCTTCCTCCAGTGAAAAAGATCATCCCCTGTTGTCCTCTTACATCAAAGTCCTCCCATATATTTGTTTAGATCTGTTTTGGACAGTTCTCACTTGTAAACGGTGCTTGATCTGTGCATGTTTCTCTCCTGATTCAGACAAGACAGCTTTTTCGCTTGGACTGGAGGGGTGTGGATTACCTGTGGATTATTGTGATGTTTTTATCAGCTGTTTGGACTCTCGTTCTGACGGCACCCATTCACTGCAGAGGATCCATTGGAGAGCAAGTGATGCAATGCTACATTTCTCCAAATCTGTTCTGATGAAGTGAGTAAATTCTTAACAAATTCTCATTATTGAATAAACTATTCCTTTAAGTTGCTCTTTATTGCATTGCGCTTCTACTGTAGTTCAGAAAGAAGGTAAGCTTGGTCAGATATCTAGGGGCCTGACAATTTGGCCAGCATTTAAATCCATAACACATCTTCAGCATAATGATACACTATCGATTTTCTTGATTGACTGTAAAACATCTCTGCAGGACTTACATGGGATTTTATCGATCTCATTGAGGAACTTGCTTTTGATTTCCTCAAAGACATCATTCTTGTTGACGGGCCCCTCAGACTCGGTGGAGTTGTCCGCAGGTGTGGAGACAGCGGGGGCCATCGTCATGGTGTGTGACGGGTGGGTGCCGCCAGGTCCCGTGGGCTCCGGGCCCACCATGGCTTCTGGCTTCTTTTTGAAAAGGTTCCACTTCATGATCTCTGGCTCGACCACTCAGGATATATGTTCTGTAACAGAACATATATTGAAGTCTGGAATGCTTTTTGATCTTAAGGATGATAAGAGCAACTGTAGCCTTCAAAAACATCACCATCTTTTATGTAGGAAGTACGAAGTCTGCAGCATAAAAAAAAAGAAAACTCAAATGCAATTTTCGCAGTATATTTAGTATTATGAGAAACTTCAAACCAAGAGCTTCTTCTTGAATAAAAAACAAATAAGCGCAAGTAAAAAGAAAACAAGGCTGAGACCTCTCAGAAGCGTTTTAATAACGAAATGGATGGTCTTGCATTTAAATAATGAAAGGGAGAAATAAAGCGTCAGAGCTTCAGGCCGTTAAAGGATGCGGTGCAAGATAAACCGCACTGTAGGACAAAACACAAGACAGTTTGTCCTGGGACGACTCAGTGCCTTTGACTTGTTCTGGTTCCTGTACATTTTGCACAAATTTTCCTTTAGGTTATTAAAACAGGACTATTCCTCACATCACCTAGAACATCCTTGTATGGGAAAGAATTCTGTCTCTGATTCGACATTCACTGCAGCATTCACCTCCAAAATGTCAGATAATATCTGCTGTCACTGCAGATAGCTTCTCACAACCTTGTGAATGAAAACCCATAAAACTTATGACTTTAAATGAGGGTAGCGCTGTTGGCAGGTTGAACATTCTGTGAGATAATATTTCAAATGAAATGAAACAGCAGAACAATGCTGTCTTAACAAGGAGCTCTGATATGTGTGGAGATAAATATGTGGATTAAATGATAAATAAAGAGGTCTGAAACTAGATCCTGGATTTATTATTGCTGGTGGATAGACACAGCAATAACTAAACACTTTGAGTGTTTACACAGTTGAGTTAAAATATTAAAACAAATCTTCAATAAAATTACAATTATTTTTTTAAATATTAAACTAATAAAATGTTAAAATAATAAAATCTATTTTTAAAAGAACGGCTTTTGATCAAGCAAGAGTTTATATGCAAACATACAAGGACGTTAACAAAAATCACACTATTGAGTAGGTTTAAATTATCGAAGTGCTAAGAAAAGGATTGTTTTAAATGACATTAATGTATTTTGTAAGCTTTGAATGACAAAATGCATACTTATTATTAGTGGTTGACTGATATGGGTTTTTCTATGATTGATGCACGTACTGATACCTAGAGATTTACTTTAGCTTTAGCAAATGACACGTGAACAAAATTGCTCACACACTACTAATTAACAAATAAAGGGATAGCTCACCCAAAAATGAAAATGTGATGTTTATCTGCTTACCCCCAGGGCATCCAATATGTAGGTGATTTTGTTTCTTCAGTAGAACACATATGATGATTTTTAACTCCACCCGTTGCAGTCTAACAAAATCTATGAGTGTAAAAAAAACATGCACAGACAAATCCAAATTAAACCCTGCGGCTCGTGATGACACATTGATGTCCAAACACACGAAACGATCGGTTTGTACCAGAAACCGAACAGTATTTATATCATATTTTACCTCTAATTCACCACTATGTCCAACTGTCTTTTGGCGCGCGCACGGCATCCGGTGCGTGAGGTGTGTACGCGCTCTTTGGAGATTGGAGTTAAAAATCATCATATGTGTTCTACTGAAGAAACAAAGTCACCTACATCTTGGATGCCCTGGGGGTAAGCAGATAAACATCACATTTTCATTTTTGGGTGAACTATCTCTTTAAGGTCTCTGTGCACTGGATAAAAACAAAAGATTCAAGATTAGTTTTGTTTTTTTGTTAATAAAATGGCACTGAAATGCACACACGAATCAAAGCGAATCTGCGTGTTTATATGTGAGTGTTTCTTCAGTCAGTTGAAATCAAGCGTAGCGTTAGTTCTGGCAGATCACGTTAGTCAAGCTCGCACCAGCTGACCTTCAGCTGATCCCCATCTACCTATGGGAATACGACACCTATCTAAGCATTCATATATAAGGTCCCTCAGTATTATCAGCAGTTTTCGCATCGCTCAACAGCTAATTACCCTCCTCCATCCCCAGCTCCTCCTCTGTCAGTCGGGATTCAGCCTTCTGATTCTCCTTGAATCAGACTAATTCTAAAATGTGTACATAAAATGATTGAACAATACATTTATGTTAGTTCTGTTCTGTTTACCCTGGGTTTTTTTGCAGCTCTCCCTGCTCTCATCCATGCTAGGCTGCATGGAGGCGCAGGGAGTTCTTGCCTAGAACGGAACCATACCACCAATCCAAACTGTATGCTAATTGTCAATCATCTTTGACGATAGTGGTCCTGACAGAAATATTATATATGGTCTCTGTCACAGCATTGGCTTCTGATTTCTAGGATTTTCAGCATTCTGCTCTTGTATCTGAACTATGCTTGAGATGATTGCCTCCTTCCTCGCCAACCGCCAATAAACAACCATAAATACTAATCAATACCAATCTAAACAAAGCCAGCTATTGACTATCATTTGTTCTCTGTTCTTCTCTGAAGGAATCAAATGGGTTTGATTTAGCAAATGCACAGCTCCCTTCCAATCCATGCTGGATAAATCTTCAAAATGACAAGATCCTCAGCCTCCATCCTTCAATACATGCAAAACCAATCTGCACTATTTAGGTGGCAATCACTGATGAGACCAGCATTTGAGGGGTTGCATTGATTTTCTGGAGTAGCTCGACATCTATCCGCTCTCAGCCACCGCAGAGCTCACCTGCTGCGTGCCACTGACATTTGCGCTCAGAGCTGCTTTATTGACTGACAACGCTGTGTCACCATCTCTGTTCCTCAAGAGTAAAGCATGTGATAAAAGCGCCCTTTACACGCTCACACCCTGATAGTCATGAGGACGCTCCGCCATGCCTTGTGTGTATAAGGGGCTTTTGATCAGTCTGGGGGGGCTTGGCAATTTTCTCAATACAAATTTCAGAACTCTTCAGTAAAGCCTTGAACTAAAAAAAAACAGCTCTGTGATTAATTACAACATATCAAACTTCAAATCAAAGCAATAAATAAATACATTAAAATAACTAACTAAACTCTAAAAAAAAGTATATATGAAATATTATGTATTCAATATTATATATTAATATAGTATTATATATATATATATATATATATATATATATATATATGTGTGTGTGTGTGTGTGTGTGTGTGTGTGTGTGTGTGTTTAATATAATAATATAAATTATATTCATATATTATATTAAATACATTTCAAAATATCTGATTACATGTTATAATATTATATTTTTTAATAATATAATATATATTTTATTAACCTTTGATATAACTATTTGATTATATATTATAATTTTATATTTTAATATTTAAAAAAAATAATAATAATATGCTTGATTGATTTGGATAGTCACAAACTTTTAATATCTACTGTTTGATCATATCTGTCTATCGGAAAAACAGAAACTGATCAAATATATAATATGAATTGCCTGTAAGACACACAGCCAAATTCATGAAATGTACATGCAAATGCTGATTATGTAGGGTCGGAAGAGGCTGAACACTGGAGATGTGATCGGTCTGAATTGTGGAGACAAATTAATTTACAGCTCGCTCTAAAAGACAAGCGGACAGAACTGGGATACGCGGTCAGTCGGCGCATGGGGTTTCACCCTGATTATGTGTGTCTGCGACGAGGACACGTGCTGGATTTAGACATACATTCATCTAGATCACGACCGACCTGGAAACAGAAGAAATTGAGAGAAAAAGAGAAAAAGAGACTGCAGAGTGAGAATTTGCTTCTGTTGGTGTGGAAAAACCAGAGAAACATATCCATGAGGAAATCAATAAGGTTAGAAATTGTATCTGCTATAAAGCAAATCAAATTATAGGTAAAGCTACAAGCAGTGATCTTTATGTGCTCTGTCACTGATATGCTGTTATTTTATGTACTTCTTAACTGCCTTAAAGACCCTGTTAGCATTCGAGCTCTCCTGAGAAACATCCTCACACAATCAGAGAGCTTCATAAACGTCTCGTCTTATGAATGGAGACAGATAGTCACATTTGCTTCACTGGCACAGCCGCTAGCATGACGACTATCCTCACGCAATAACTGATGACATCCATTTACAGTAGTATCTACACCCTTGGCAATGCCATCTGTACTGAAGAGCCTGCTTATCTCAGAGATCTCAAGCTCTCAACACCTCCACTGCATCTCAATGAAAAGCTGTTTCTGGAATATCTGCAAAGGGTTTTCTCCTGAGGAGATCTGTGATGGACAGTCCTGCAAATCCTGAAAAGAGCCAGATTATAGAAAAATCAATAACCAGTCCAGTAACCCAGCAAAGCAACACTACCCATCTGAAATAACCGCCACAGCTGGTCACTACCATATGTAGTTTTCGCCTACTTAGACAAAGAAAAGATTGTTCAAGTAACGTGTAAAAGCAGAGTTTTTTTTTTAAACATGACATTTAGGGACAGATTTATCTAAATATGAAAAAATAAAATATAATAAAATTTTTAAAAGTCCATGACCGGCTAAACATGAGAGGAAATATATGTAAACTTTCTGATTATACAATAATAAAAAATAAAATAACATAAAATAAATTAAATACATAGATTTTACAGCAATGTCAGTCCATGAATATCTGTACAGAACACATCAAAAAAAGAGAGAGGAAATATATGTAAACTGTGTGATCATATAAATAAATAAAACAAATAAATACCTACTTTTACAGCAGTGCCAGTCTATGAAAACGTCAAAAATAAATAAATAAATAAACAAACATAAACATACGGTGGTGTGTTGGCCCTCTTCCTGTTTTTAAAATTTTTTGCATATTTGTCACACTTAAAAGATTCACGTAGGGCCACGTAGGTTTGGACAGCTTTTTTCCCTTAATAAATGAAATCATCATTTAAAAACTGCATTTTGTATTTACTTGCATTATCTTTGTGTAATATTTAAATTAGTTTGATGATCTGAAACATTAAAGTGTGACAAACATGCAAAAAAATAAGAAATCAGGAAGGGGGCCAACACTTTTTCACACCACTGTATAAAATAAAACAAATATAAAAATAAAATAAAATCTAATTTTACAGCAGTCAGTCTGTGACCAGCTGTACTGAAAATAAAAGTTTGTAATCGCAATCTTCACCAATTCAAAACTTGGAAAGTACAGTAAAGTACGAAAATACAGTTCAAAACTGTATATATATATACGTATATATAAATATATATATATGGTATCTTTCAAAGATTTAATGCAGCTAATCTTAACAAAACTTCTGCAAATGTAGTAAAGAAATTAGTTAAACTAACATAAACCAGCCTGGACAGATGTAGAATTAATTTCAGCAGAGTAAAAACAACTTTCACTCTGCCTCAAATATATGTAGCTTCAATTAAGTGGGATAAGACTAGCAATTGATTTGTTCTTTTGTAGTCGTTTTGTACATCTTCTACATCAAGTAACTTGATCTTCAGGGCTTCATGCATTCATGTCCCGCTTCAAACTCACTTCTGAAATCAGGGAGAGAAGGCAAACTCTTCATGATGCAGCAGGTGAAACGAAAACAACCTGCTATTGTCCGCGCTAACAACTATTGAACAGCGTGAAAAATGGGTTGGGGGTGGGTTTGCAGAAATGGGAAAGCCCTTACCAGGCAATAGTTCTGTCCTCCCTAATGGAGCCACCCATCCAAAACGGGAGAGCAGCACAGGCTAGAGCGCATCCACACAAGCTGAAGTCCCCCTCACTGCAGTACAGTCTGAGTCTCACTGCCGCACACTCCAAGCTCTTTCATTAGACACAAACCTCCCTCTCTCAACTTTACCTCACAGTCTCTCTATCACTACCTTTGAACTCTCTTCTGTTCTTCCGTCCCGTTTAGCGTTACTATCTCTCTTCCTGTCCTCTCGTTGTCTCTTGCTCTCATTATGGATTCTGCTCACACTCGGCCGAATGCAGTGTGCTATGCCCTGAGCCGCTAGTGGAGGACAATCTCCACTGATCAATATGTAAAATCGTCCCCCCCTCAGGGTTTGGCTGCTGAAATGTCAGGGGGAAACTGTCCAGGTGTGCAGTGAAGCTTGTGCTGTGTGGGAGGGAAGCAGAATAACAAAGACAATACGATGCAATTTCTCATGCGCGTCTCACGGGGCCGGTCCGTAATAAACCAGGAGATGTGCGGTACACAATCCTGAGAGGAGAAACAAAATGAAGAAATCTAAAGTACGTGTGGCGCGGTTACTGGCAACTACGTGACATTTTGCAAGACATTATGTGTCACATTATTATGAAAATATTCATAAAAATAGCCATGGTTACAGCTAGTCCTGACATTTTTGAAGGCTACTGTTCCTGGGGCAAAGTGAATGGCAGGCAAGATTGTTTTACTGCATGAGAGACTAAATATAATGGGATTTAAACTAACAGGTAAATAAGCTAGCTTTTATATTGTATCACATTACATTTTACACTGGTTCTTTCCTGTGTAAAAAACTCACTGACATGATGTTAGGACATTGTGGATGGCTGTTAGGGTGTTGCTAGGGAGTTTTGGGTGGTTGCTAGGTGGTGTCTCACTGTATTGCATGAAAAAAGTCCTGCACTAGCAGGTCTCTGTGATTTCTGGTCTCTAGGTATGGCTTGTGTCCCTTCTTTAATGTGTGCCTAGGGGATTTTCTGCCTGTTTTATCATCTGCTAGGCGAAAATCGCACTGATCTATTTAAAAAAAATAACAGCACAACTCTCCTAAACAAATTGCACAATTCGAGGTGTCATTCATGGCTGTAAAACAAACAGGATGAGTTACATTAATCATCAAATCCCTATGTACAATTTGAGCAGTAGTAGCAATAGCCAACACTATAGAATACCCAAGACATGTCACTCATATAGTTTTGAATGGGGAAAAATGCTACACTCAATATGGCTGCTCTATCGAACGAAGCCCCGCCTTCTGAGCAAAAGAGCCAATCGCTAATCAGTAAAGACAGCGCGTCACTGCAGCTGCCGTTAGAAGTCCCGGTTGCTATAGAAACTCGAACGTGTCATTAGAACGAGGCATTTTAGGTAGGCGTGGTTGACTCTTAACTTTTATAAAGAATATCTCTTTGGATTTGAGACTTTAGTCTTTGCAACTTTACAGATCTTCTTCATGCACCAAGAGCTTGTAACCCTTACCAGGCAATAGTTCTGTCCTCCCTAATGGAGCCACCCATCCAAAACGGGAGAGCAGCACAGGCTAGAGCGCATCCACACAAGCTGAAGTCCCCCTCACTGCAGTACAGTCTGAGTCTCACTGCCGCACACTCCAAGCTCTTTCATTAGACACAAACCTCCCTCTCTCAACTTTACCTCACAGTCTCTCTATCACTACCTTTGAACTCTCTTCTGTTCTTCCGTCCCGTTTAGCGTTACTATCTCTCTTCCTGTCCTCTCGTTGTCTCTTGCTCTCATTATGGATTCTGCTCACACTCGGCCGAATGCAGTGTGCTATGCCCTGAGCCGCTAGTGGAGGACAATCTCCACTGATCAATATGTAAAATCGTCCCCCCCTCAGGGTTTGGCTGCTGAAATGTCAGGGGGAAACTGTCCAGGTGTGCAGTGAAGCTTGTGCTGTGTGGGAGGGACGCAGAAAAACAAAGCCAATAAGATGCAATTTCTCATGCGCGTCTCACGGGGCCGGTCCGTAATAAACCAGGAGATGTGCGGTACACAATCCTGAGAGGAGAAACAAAATGAAGAAATCTAAAGTACGTGTGGCGCGGTTACTGGCAACTACGTGACATTTTGCAAGACATTATGTGTCACATTATTATGAAAATATTCATAAAAATAGCCATGGTTACAGCTAGTCCTGACATTTTTGAAGGCTACTGTTCCTGGGGCAAAGTGAATGGCAGGCAAGATTGTTTTACTGCATGAGAGACTAAATATAATGGGATTTAAACTAACAGGTAAATAAGCTAGCTTTTATATTGTATCACATTACATTTTACACTGGTTCTTTCCTGTGTAAAAAACTCACTGACATGATGTTAGGACATTGTGGATGGCTGTTAGGGTGTTGCTAGGGAGTTTTGGGTGGTTGCTAGGTGGTGTCTCACTGTATTGCATGAAAAAAGTCCTGCACTAGCAGGTCTCTGTGATTTCTGGTCTCTAGGTATGGCTTGTGTCCCTTCTTTAATGTGTGCCTAGGGGATTTTCTGCCTGTTTTATCATCTGCTAGGCGAAAATCGCACTGATCTATTTAAAAAAAATAACAGCACAACTCTCCTAAACAAATTGCACAATTCGAGGTGTCATTCATGGCTGTAAAACAAACAGGATGAGTTACATTAATCATCAAATCCCTATGTACAATTTGAGCAGTAGTAGCAATAGCCAACACTATAGAATACCCAAGACATGTCACTCATATAGTTTTGAATGGGGAAAAATGCTACACTCAATATGGCTGCTCTATCGAACGAAGCCCCGCCTTCTGAGCAAAAGAGCCAATCGCTAATCAGTAAAGACAGCGCGTCACTGCAGCTGCCGTTAGAAGTCCCGGTTGCTATAGAAACTCGAACGTGTCATTAGAACGAGGCATTTTAGGTAGGCGTGGTTGACTCTTAACTTTTATAAAGAATATCTCTTTGGATTTGAGACTTTAGTCTTTGCAACTTTACAGATCTTCTTCATGCACCAAGAGCTTGTAACACTCCAGAGAGAAAGGAAAACATCGTCACTAAAGTTTATAAATTGCATTTCTTTTTAATTCTTGCCAGTGTTCAACCATTCAGCGCTCGCGCGCTCTCCTGGAGACTGAGTGCTCATGCACACTGGCAGTGCACACACATAATGCCAAGTTCACACACACTCCATTTGCAGTGCGTATGCGGTGCATATTTTTTCCACGCTCATGTTAACGGATTAATAAAGCGTTCACTGCACAAGGTTACGGTCCAGCAGTGTGTTCCAGTAGCGGCGCGTCTGCAGCAGTGCAGAGATCGTTTCCGCACCGAGTCCATTGCTGCGCTGCAAGTGCTGAATTAAAGTAACAGCGCATTGTTTGCAGTAAATATGAATATGGATTGACACGAAAATGTAGTAATTACACCATAAATGCATATTATTAAAGTCTACTGTGTTTCACAGTCAACACGTATGGCTTGTTGGCTAGTTTCAAAGGAAAAGAGCACTTTTAGATAAACAAGGCAATAATAGATGGCACTCGTGGAGGTAGGAAAACAAAGTTCTTTATGAACCGCAGGATTGCTTGTAATAAAGATTTCAATGCAAAAGAAAAGGCAGTAGAGCTGACTATTTCTGTCAATGGTAAGTTCGTGATAACGTAAGAAAAGTAGTTTAAATGTTTTGCCAATTGCTTGAGCAACTTAATATATAAATCTAGAA
>NW_015505910.1:15169-20993 GCF_001515645.1 Sinocyclocheilus grahami | reverse complement strand
CACGGTTGCGGTCCAGCAGTGCGTTCCAGGAGCGGTGCATCTGCAGCAGTGCAGAGATCGTTTCCGCACCGAGTCCATTGCTGCGCTGCAAGTGCTGAATTAAAGTAACAGCGCATTGTTTGCAGTAAATATGAATATGGATTGACACGAAAATGTAGTAATTACACCATAAATGCATATTATTAAAGTCTACTGTGTTTCACAGTCAACACGTATGGCTTGTTGGCTAGTTTCAAAGGAAAAGAGCACTTTTAGATAAGCAAGGCAATAATAGATGGCACTCGTGGAGGAAGGAAAACAAAGTTCTTTATGAACCGCAGGATTGCTTGTAATAAAGATTTCAATGCAAAAGAAAAGGCAGTAGAGCTGACTATTTCTGTCAATGGTAAGTTCGTGATAACGTAAGAAAAGTAGTTTAAATGTTTTGCCAATTGCTTGAGCAACTTAATATATAAATCTAGAATTAAATGCAAAAGTAAAAAGCATTGAATAATGTGTTGCTTATATTTATTGAGTTTAAACATGTCTGTGAAAGATTGTATTACTGTACTGTGTAAAAAAAGAATCACAATGTTGAAAAAGCATTTTCAGTGACAATGTTTGGATTTGAAATCAAACTAATGGATAAATGTTGTGTTTGTGGTAAACAGCCACGGATCAGTAGCGGACTCCTGTGTGAAAGCTGCTTCCCCTCTCACAAGAGTCAACTAAGAGGGGAATTCCCCCCATTTTCAAAAAGGAAATTCAGGCCCTGAATAAATGTCTAAAAATCCTGATTGGAGTATCAATATAAATAGTTTTAAATGATAAAAAGTGCTTTCTGTGATCGGAACCCTGATCGGAGCACCCCTAATATAAACAATAGTTAAATAACACTGCTAAAGTGCAGGATTATTGATATAATGCCAAAATGTAATAGCAATACACTGAAAAGCTGGCCACTTTGTTCTGTAGATTAGTTTTGACATCAGCCATTAAAAAACCCAGATCATCTGGGAACCAATGCATAATATCATTTAAAAATGGCATATGAGGTGTACACAAAATTGGTAAAATTGAACAAACATTTACTTTAAATAAAGATCATGACCTTTCTGTTAACTGGCCAAGCTGATCTCAAAAAACGCAAATACTGGCAGATTAATAAATGCTGGATCAAACTGCAAGAAAAATGCAATTTTGTGTGTTCTTTATGTCACATTTAAAACAATCTTAAAATGGCAGATATCACATATTGGCCAATATATAGTAATTATTACCACATATAATAAAAGCTATGTCCGTTGGTTTTAAGGAAATCCACTCTAAGTGAATACTCTAGTGTGCATGTAATAAGTGCTGAGGTGGTCTGGGTCCATACATTAATAACACAGCCCAGCCAGCCCCGATCCAGTGGTCTTAACCCATGCAAATTGAACTGCACTTCCAGGTACTGCTTTTTCTATGAAACCTGATGTATGTGCACCAAAGCTGAATCACCAGTTTGAGTGAGTCTATATTAAATTCATGAAGATTTACTCAATGGTTGGTGAAGGCTATTAAATGTCAGAATATACAATAACCCTCAGTTATCACGGTAGACGTTATAAAGATCATCACGTCAGGCTTTCAAGTCCCTGATGGAAGATATGAATTTCCTGACAATAATCTAACCTACATCCAGCCCAAGAAATGACCTATATAGACAACGATATATGAATCTCCCAGCTCGAGTCCATCTAATTAACCTAAAATTGTACAAAATGTCCCAATTTTAGCTCTAGAGAAGTGCGTGATTTCATAGGAAGATGAGACTTCATAAATTAACAGTAAGTGTCACAGATTCAAGTGTAATCTTTAATTGTTTCCATTCAAGATAATGAGTTATAATTACATCATACAGTTGACCATCGTCCAGATATTTGGTCGTGAAATGACTTTGCACTTCTGCTGATAGAGTACAGTTACATCAGATTTTTGCACACACTTAGGTGGAAAAATTGCATAAGGAAATTGCGTAGGAAATAATATGTGCAGTACAGGTCTAATATAGTTAATAATTAAACTGAACTTACACATGATAACATACCAGATTCGTCTGCACTCATGGGTCACTCAACACAACCACATTTCCATTCACCAAGACAAAAAAAACCTTTGTCACTGCGACAGAACCTCTTTCACTGATTGTTACATGATTTATACACTGAAACAGAATGGCTATCCCGAGCCGGGTGGAGCGTTTGGGCGATGTGTGCATTACTGGTCTAATCAGACATGAGCTGGGGAAGAACTGAGATGCCCCAGAAAGTCCTAATTATGACATGACAACTTAGGAGACACACAAATCTCATTTTCTTACTTTACTTTTTTCTGCTGAATTTAAATATAACAGATTACCAATCCCAAATGGAATCTGCACTTTCTTAATTTTCTGCATTGTTTTGAAGGTAAAAATCAGCTGAATTCTTTTTAATAGATTTAAATATGGTGAAATGCATTCAACAGAGCTGAGAACATATTGAATAATGGACGCTGAAATTCTGCAGGCATGCATATTATTTAAAATATTATTTAATACTGCATAAAATGTACATATTAAATTAATGTTAAATGTTGCATTATAGCCTATTTAATTAGTAAAGACTAAACTAAATCATGATATGTAAAGGTCACAATTAAGCTATTTTGTGTGAGTGAGTGTGCAGAAAACTAGTGGTCGACCAATATTGTTTTTTTGACAGCCGATGATTGTGATTGGCCGAATACCTCAAGCGTGAGACGGAAATGTTACGCCCCTCACATACTGTTGATGCCGTGTCCCGGCCGGAAACAATATGCATTTCATCCATCATACTCACAAAGGCAATTACATTCAGTTCAGCTGGATACATTGATATAATTTGTTTAGCTCAGAAGCCCTCAGGCAGTGAATTTTCTGATTCAGGCATCAAGTCCTTCCGTGATTATACCACGAAAACCCAGTTTAAACAGTATCTACCTGCGTTTCATAAATTACACAAATAAGAGGCAAAGGTGATTCGTAAGAATTTTACACTGTAGAACAAATGATACCAACACACAAAACTGTAAAACTTATTGTTAGGGTTTTGTTCAAATCCATAACCCTCAAATATAAAAGTGATGCTCGCCTCAACCAGCACTACTAATAAAACATTCAGCATTGCTTCAGGCCCACAGGACACATATGATGCAGGTATATTGCAGCAAAACTTCCAGGAAGATGTTCTGTACTTATTTTAGTGTTTAGACAAACGTTGCACATGTAGCATATCATACTAAGTGCAAACACATACTGTAAGTATGCAGATGGCAATGCTTTGCAGTGCTTTACGTATTTAATATGTTCTTGTGCTAATATGGTGGCAAGCCCAATACTCCATCCATAATGCTGTCTTCTCCAGTGAAAAAGCCTCCAGTGAAAAAATCTTCTCTAAATCAGGAGAGAAGTATGCACAGATCAAGCACCATTTACAAACTGGAACAGTTCAAAACAAACATGTGGGTGTATTTTGATTTGAGAGCACAATGGTGGATGGAATTTATCACTGGAGAATGCGATATTATGGATTATGGACTGGTATTTTAGCCAGAAGGTTTCAAGTTAAAACCTCTTAATGATGGATTTGTCTCTTACAAACATGCAGCTTTTGTCTTCACAAGATGTTAACTGATGGACTGGAGTGGTGTGGATTACTTGTGGATAATTGCGATGTTTTTATCAGCTGTTTGGACTCTCAATTTGACGGCACCCATTCAAGGCAAGGCAATGCTACATTTCTCCAAATCTGTTCTCATGAAGAAACTCATCTACATCTTGGATGTGAGTACATTTTCAGTATTTTTTTTTGTTTGTTTTTGGGTGAACTATTCCTTTAAAACAGATATGTTATTATCCAGGTATAGCTTACATTCAGGTAGAACTAGCTAAAATGCTGACAGTTTGATTAACTAACATGCTCAGCAAGGTGCCTTTCAAACTGATGGTCAGCCATGACAGTAGAAGAATCAGTAGAGAAAACGAATATACCTAGAGAGATCTAACTGTTAGCATTCCCATTTCCCATTCACATTTCAGAAGACAACCATGATTGGCTAGAATAATTTGTGCTCACATAATTGCATAAGTATGAATGTGACGTAACATGTGAATCATAGGTTTGTCAGGGCACAGTGTGGTACATACAGAAAGATGCTGTGGGGAGAGGTCACTGTAAAAGTAGCTGGGACAGCAGGGGATACACTGAATTATTGATCTTCCTGAAGTCTATTCATACACACTCACAAACCAGCATGTAAGCAGATGTCCATACATATTAAAAACACACAAGTTCACTCAGCCTAGAAAATGGTTTGAATATTTAATGCCGACACAAACAAGGGCCTTAAACTACTGCTTTTGTGCAGGAGTCTAAAACAAACTGCCTGGCATGGAGGTTAAGGAGGTACGCTGGAATTTACTACAGTAGATTCTAAGGGCAAAGCTCAGAAATTAAGATCAGGCCCCCGTTTAGTTCATGAGGGTGAACTTACTGAATCACAATTCAAAGAATTTCAGTACACAGTCAGACCAGAGGAACTTCGATAGTCCAACACAAGAAACAAAAATAATCAATTAATCATTAAGCTTGACTAATTAAGCCTATGTATTCCCTGGTGTGCAGATACACAGAATACACATACTGCACATGTCTACAAAACTATGTTGAATACTGTTAAAGGGTTACTCCACCCCAAAATGAACATTTTGTCATTAATCACTTACCCCCATGTCGTTCCAAACCCGTTAAAGCTTCGTTCGTCTTCGGAACACAATTTAAGATATTTTGGATGAAAACCGGGAGGCTTGTGACTGTCCCATTGACTGCCAAGTTAATAACACGGTCAAGGCCCAGAAAAGTATGAAAGACATCAGCCGCAACCGTGTGGTGCAGCTGACAAAGACCAGTAGAACAGTATACGCAGTTTACGTCCAGCGGATACTCTCCAAAATAGTGCTACGGTGACGCGGAGGAGACGAATTGTTGAATAAAGTCGTTATTTTTGTTTTCTTCGCGTACAAAAAGTATTCTCGTCGCTTCATAACGTTACGGTTGAACCGCTGATGGCAGATGGACTATTCTGACGATGTCTTTCATACTTTTCTGGACCTTGACCGTGTTATTAACTTGGCAGTCAATGGGACAGTCACAAGCCTCCCGCTTTTCATCCAAAATATCTTAAATTGTGTTCCGAAGACGAACGAAGCTTTTACGGGTTTGGAACGACATGGGGGTAAGTGATTAATGACAAACTTTTCATTTTGGGGTGGAGTAACCCTTTAAATCCATTAAAACAGCTATCAACAAAACCACATTTGTCGACCACATTTGCATATATTATTTTGCAAATATATTATTAAAAGAGAAACCTACAGCAGTTTAATTCAGTTTCCTTACATTCAAATTCAAATTACATTTCTACATCTTACTTGACTCCTCAGTTAAATTCAGATTCAGAAACCAAACTAGGTTTAAAAAGCCAATTCTCAAGCCAAATCTGAATGGCACATAACTTCAGTCGAGTAAGGGCTTCTCTCTGATGTGACCAGGTTTGGACCAGGTTTCATTCTCACTCTCCTGCTCTCTCTCTCTCTCTCTCTCTGCTTCTGCAAGTAATGCTGCAATGCAGGGGTTTAACCGGAAACATAAAGCTAGAGGGCGCATCGAGCAGAGTGATTCATTCACACACACACACACACACACACACACACACACACACACACACACACACACACACACAACTCACTAACACACACAGAGAGAAAAGCAGCAGACTGTGAAGC
>NW_015505910.1:4900-14201 GCF_001515645.1 Sinocyclocheilus grahami | reverse complement strand
TGTTGTAAATACAACTTAACCACTGATTTCTAGTCGTGTCCTCTTATGGAAGACCAAATAAAGTAGTTTCGCTTTCACAACGAAACACACAGCGTCTTCACGACATGGCGGCAGCAACAATACTACAGCGAGAATAAAAGTTACGCCTTCTTTCTTTGCGTGAACATTTGGGCGGCGTTATGCAAATCTTCCCACATTGTGACGTAGGTATGTGGGGGCGTGTTAGAACGAGCCATTTTAGGTAGGTGTGGTTGACTCTTAACTTTTATAAAGAATATCTCTTTGGATTTGAGACTTTAGTCTTTGCAACTTTACAGATCTTCTTTATGCACCAAGAGCTTGTAAACACAATTGAAATCGCATCATATGACTCCTTTTTCAATTAATGAACGGTATGACCCCTGTAAAGATACATTTATACAGAAATAAAGTTAAAACTGAATATTTAATAATAAATAATAAATGAAACAAATACTAATAAAATGCACAAAAAGCACAAAACTTGAACTACAATTAAAATAAATACTGAAAGTATAAAAATGAAAGCTAATAGAAAGTATGAATAATACTTTATCAACATTTTAATCCATCTTGTAGATGACCTGGGAACTAAGGTTCACATAAAGTCTTTTCCAACTTGAAATATACAGTCACGCATTGTTTATTAAACAGAATCTGTACCAATATCATGGACCATAAGCATCACTAAAATACCACTGGTATGATAGTCTGAATCTCTCTCTTTGTTTTCTACAGAATAAAGAGATTCAAACAGGTCTGAGTAAAGTGAGTAAATGATACTATTGCAATTTTTGAATGAACTTTCCCTTTAAGAAACGAGTCAAACACACACTTCACGTTGCACAGTTAAATCTGACATTGTTTGTCTTCATTTCTCATCGGAGACGTAAAGACAATGCTCTCCTTTCAGAGGATGAAAATTATGGATGTGGTCATTAAAAGTTATAGGGTCATTTGTTTTTCCTCTTATCTGACTTGTCATTTTCAGGGCGTTTCACCACCATTGCTCCTGTCAGCTCCGATCTCCCCGTTAATCCAAACTGAACCAACGACTGCAGCACAGGCAATATGAACACTGCTGCATTTCCAACACATTGCAGTGGAAGTGTAAACCTGATATTTTGGCATGTTGGTGGAAAAGCACAAATGGCAAGGTTCAGCCTGACGGACAGATATAACTACAGGACTGGATGTGCTAGCGTGATGCAGTTAGTTTTTAAGATAGCAAGATTCTCAATCAATTAATAAATAAAAACACATACAATCTAATACAAATTTTCATTCCATTTAAATGCATAACATGCCAAATAATTAATCAAATTATCCAAAACTAATATATCAATGATTGCTGAGAAAATCTTCCAAAAGAAGTCATTTAAAGGCATTACATCACATTTATTCACACGTTTTCTATATATTTTACGTTATAGATTTATGCTGAGTCACAAAACATGGCTACTTTTGAATAGTTAAAGGTACATTTGAAATATATTTGGTTTAATTTAAAGGTACATTTGAAAAACTTAGTTTAAACAAACAATGGATTACTTATAGTCAGTGTTATTATACTATCATCGACTATTATTTTTATTAATAAATTGATTTTTCAATTGATATTTGTATCAGTTTTCATATTTTCACTTTTCATTTTAATTGTAGTTAAAGTTTTAGTAATTTGATTGTTTTTGTTATTTTTAGTAGTTCTTTATGTCTATATATGGTTTTGATTGCTTCTATTGTCATCCTAAGTCGCTTTGGATAAAAGCATCTGCTAAATGACTAAATGTAAATGTAAATATATTTTTTATGAAATTTTTGGTTTTAGTTATTTTAATACCTAAAGTGAAACTAAACTTAGAAAGTTTGTTATTTCATTATTTAAAGTAACAAAAATGATTTACAGTTTTAGTTTCAGTTTGTTTTACTTCACTACAATAAGCTCTGCACTTTCAACTAGAATAGCAACATTTTTAAAATAAAAAACAAATTACAGCTGACAGCAGCAAGTGTTTCTGACTAGGAAACCCCAAGGATAGCAGGCAGTCAAGCTTTCAGCACATACTGAGAACAAGTGAGTCAGCAGCACTTTTAGTAAAGCCATAAGAGCAAATTAGCTGCAGAAGCACACATTTGAGCGTACATTCAGATTCACATTCACAGGCAGAAGTGAGAGACGGCGAGCACCTGCGGGGGGAGTCACGGCCTCGCAGTGAGGGAGCGGGTTTCTTTAACAAGCCTGTTCTCTCCTCCGCAGTGCCTTTCTCTCCCCCGCGAAGGTCGAACAAATTAGGCCAGTCAGAAACTCTGGCCCACATCTACGCTCTCTAAAGGCCCTTTCACATGACTCGCATCAGGCCTTCAACACAAGTGTCATGTGCCGCTTTGACCTGCAGATGAAAAGAGTTGGAGATACAGGCACAGACGGGAGATTTGACTATTTATTCATTCTCACAGAATATGTAATGTGTATAATAATATAGTGATCATTTTCAGAATGATCTCCATGTATCTAGATATGCACAGTCTATTTAAAGCCTGACTGAAACACAATTTCAAGTTCAGTATTTTTTACTAAAACTAACAAAAATCTATAACTATTAAAAATTGTTTTGGCCATTGAAATAAGCAGGGAAATTTTTTTAAAAGGAAATCTAATATAAACAAAAATGTGAAAAGTTGGCAACAAACTAAAAATAAAATAAGTTCATTATATAATAAAACTAAAATACAAATACATTCAAGTTAAAAATAATTATTTTAAACATTTCAATAATAAAAATAAATAAATGACACAAATACATAAAATTACTATACTTAACGAATACTATAATTGTATAAATATTATAAATAAATAATACTAAAATAATACTTCATCTCATTAGATCAAATATATTCTAACCTGATGGCCAATGCTCAGTTGTCAAAGGGTATACAATAATAATAATAATTATTATTATTATATTTACTACTACTACTAATAATAATAATAATATTTAATGAGTCATTATTAAAGCACCGCACAAGTACAACATTATTAACAATGTCATCTCCACACAAAGTATTTTAAATATCTGTATCGCCCACACTAAAATGCTTTTTAACTATGACTGTATTTATTCGATCATCTACAAAATGAAGACGTGACAGATGCTTCTGATTAGCGACCCCAAGGGGTCCTAGTGTGGCCGTTTGAGTGGCACACTCAAAGTACCGTAATAAGACAATCTCCGGCACACATGCATTTGAACAACTGTACACAAAGAGAGAAACGCAGAGGCCCACACTTTTTATTTCTCTCACAGGCACCAAAAATAGTTCGTTGGCTGGCGGAGTTCAGAAAGGTGGGCGACAGATAAAGCTGAAATCTAGGTCAGTGTGAGCAAGTACCCCAGAAAATGTCCGACCCACTGAGAAACAAGCACATTGACTAATCACCTGGCATTTGTGCTCTCTATCTTTAGCAGCAAATAAACCTGCAGTGCTTCAAATCTACTGCATTTGTAACTCGACAGGATGTTGCTTCTAAGAAAGTTTTCTGACGAAGTGCATTGGTATATGGTTGCTAAGGTATTCTGGGTGGACTGGCTCACCCTCACCCTCATCCAAGATGTAGATGAGTTCATTTCTTATCTGAACAGATTTGGAGAAATGTAGCATCACTTGCTCAGCAATGGATGCTCTGCAGTGAATGGGTGCCGTCAGAATGAGAGTCCAAACAGCTGATAAAAACATCACAATAATCCACAAGTAAACCACACCACTCCAGTCATCAATGAACATCTTGTGAAGCCAAAAGCTGCGTGTTTGTAAGAGACAAATCCATCAAGATGCTTTAACTTTAAATCGTTCTTTCTGGCCAAATACAAGTTCATAATCCATAATAACGTTTCCCTACAGTGAAAAAGGATCATTATGTTTTTATCAGCTGTTTGGACTCTGTTTTGGAACGCTAAATTTCTCCAAATCTGTTCAATTAAGGAACAATCTCATCTACATTTTGGACGGCCTAAGAGTGAGCAAATTTTCAGCAAATTTTCATTTTTTTTGTGTAAACTATTCATACTGAAAATAAGTTAAAGCACTAAAATTACTAGAACTGAATTTTTTTTAAGCTAAATAGAAACATTTAAATATTTGAATAACATAAAAAAAAAAAACTAATACATTTAATAATATTTAAAAAACAAAAACGAATAAAAATGACAAAAGCACATAAAACACTGAAATGAAAACAAAACTGAAAATATAAAATTAAAAGCTAATTCAAAATATTCAAAAATACTATAATAGTAATACCAAAATAATACTACTAATAATAAAATACTAAAAAAAAACACTGGTCCCAAACATACATCAGTCTTCTGACATGCATAATATGGCAATCAGTAAGGTAAGGTAGGTTATATCAAAGTACCATGGTATTACTCTCTGATACCATCACTGTACCACAGTACAGCTACAGTGCTTGTTTGTAAGGGATAAACGCACACACAAACTATGTAATTCAGCAGTATACACTTCAACTCCGTTTGTCTTTGTCAGAATTGGCAGTGGAGTGTAGAAGAGCTTTCTGAGCAATACTCATGTGTGTGTGTGTGTCACACTGCACCAGTAGCTGTGCGCCGTGCAGCAGTCTGCATGTGTTAGCCTGAGGCGCTGTGGCCCACAGTCATCCACCCAGCCATTTGTTAGCATTCACGCCTCGTTTTACAGCACCGCTGCTTCACCGGACGGGTTATTGCTGCAAGATTATGTTATTGCAAATACAATCTGTGAAGTTTTATAAGAATGCATACATAATTTGCCTCATGCACGAACACAAAAAAGACAGTATTCCCAAATTATCATAAAGCCAATGCCACCAGTGCCTAGAGTTATTTCCATCATAATAGATTTTACTTTTGACTACAAAAACCACAAACGCAGAAAGGTCAATGCCTATCCATCAGTTTGACTGACAACCCTGCAATGATATCATTAAGAAGAGACAACTTTTAGCCAAAACAGAGCAGATTCTTCACTAAGTCCCACCTTTAAAATGTAACTGACGTCCACCAGGTTATCCAACAAAATGTTACTCTTTTCCAATGAAAGTCAGCACAAGTTCTGTGTTTAAATAGCTTTAAATTGCATTTGAAAGAAATCACCAAAGAAAACGGTAGAAGGTTGTGTATTTTTTTTACATTTTTAAAATGTACATTTTATTGTTTATTTTTATAAAAGATCATTTTTGCATACACTGTTATCACACTTTCAAATGAGGCTTTTCTCTTTTCCATTCTGATTCAGTCTATTTTACTGTGTAATTCAACAATTTCTGTCAAGACAAATGGTTTCACTTCACAGACCATGTAGAAATAATATCTATTCGATTTTTACCACTTTTTGTACACATTTTACTGAAAATCACACTGTTCACAGTTCATTCCAGTTCCATAACGCTTATCTGTGCGAGCAATGGTAACCAAAGGGGGCGGAGCTTAGCAAAGGGTCAATATCATAGAACTGTAAAATTGCTTTCTTGTTCTCTAACACTCCCACACACACACACACACACCTTCCTCATCTGATTTAGTCAGCATGCTGTAACATCTCACAGCCTGAGGGCACTGAATCTACCAGCCCAGCACCTTGGCTGTCCTTACTAAATATTATGTTATAGAGCTGTCACGAACACGGCAAACTCGGTTGCTGCTCTATCATCAGTTCTGAGTAATCTGATGGACAGGAGGAGATCGCTGCTTAAATGCAACCTTTCGTGTGTGGAGTTCACACACGAAATCAGTGAATCTTGTGAATGAATCACTGTTGTTCACTTTCATGCAGTGACATTATCCCTATATTTCATGCATTATCCCAATTTTTAAATGTGTGAAAATTATTATTGAATTACATGCTTAAAAAATGCTTAACATTGCTAAAACACTTCTATAGTCTCTTAGTAAATCTGTAACATGTACATTTTTAAAAAGGACAATACAACTTGTTTCGGTCATGATTTCGGTCATGATGGAATGATTCTGTGTTTTAGATGTTTAATTTTTAAGCAAATGATTCAATGATTCATAATAGACAGAAAGTGTCCCTAAATGAATCTCAAAAGAGTCGACTCACTGGAATGAATCAAATACCCACCACTAATTTGCTGGCTGTATTCAGGCTTTCACTAAACACTGCAGTGACAATCACATCCATTGGTATATCAAACAAACCCAAACCGCAGAGCTTCCCTCTTGTTATTGTGAATGAACATATGTAGTGGCCAAAACAGCTGGCATGACTGAGCTCTTGAATTGTATTTCTGCATTGCCCACATTAAGCACTCAGAGTTTACGAAGCCATTACACGAGGAGTGATTGTGACAGCAAAGATGCTGTTAAATCAAAGCTGTGTCGGCGCAAAAAAGAGAAGGTACGGATGGATAGGTAAAAAGAGAGAGAGAACATGATACTACCACACCTTTACTACGCAGTTTGAAATGCAGATGCATGAAAACCGGAAGTGATTATAAAAAAGAAAACGTGCTTAGAAAGGCTTTTAAAGCTTGGTCAAATATGACCAATTTAGACAGCTTGCTTATGGTTCCTTCAGTGCAGCATCACTGATGACAGATCAGTTGTTTCATTAATATTCAACCTGGCAAATGTACAGTCTGAGAATCACTACCTTATGGCAAACGTATTACATGGCCATTTTGATTGTATGTAGTGTTTCACCAATTTTAAAGGCTGGTCTCAATATCTAGAGAACAGGGTGGGAATAAAATAAACACTTACTCTAGGATGGGCAATGGAAAATAAAAATAATCAAATTAAATTAAATACAACAAAGATAATGATTATCACCCATTTTACACAATATTTACTCAAAATGCACAAAACAAAAACCACCAAAAAAGTAAATTATTCATTGTTTGAGGATGCTATCTTTCTATTTTGAAACTAACACAAGGGGAAACCACAACAGGCGATGCCCATAATCTCAAAAAAATAATCTGACACTCAATATATCAGCCTGTCACTATGTTTATTCATTCTCAGATGTGTATGGTTACAACACATATAGCTAACTGTACTGTTTATATCTTGACTATGCAACCTGCTGACCCTGCTGCAATAATGTTATCCTGTTGTGGCTTTTATGCAAGTAATGATATCAGCTTATTAAGAAAGAAAAGAACACATTTAAAGCGTGCCGACGTTCATTTCAACCATGCTGATTAGAAGAACCACAGGGAGACCCTTATGCTTTATGTGAACGCATCCCAATTTCAGCAAGACACGATTACAGCAGGCAAAGACCATTCAATTTCATGAACCATCAAGCAGATATCCACTTTTAAAAACGTACGGCACTCTAGAGAGCGAGAGATATAGATAGAAAAATAAGAGGTTCGGGTATGTCACTGATACTCCAAATAAGAAAAATCAGTAAATACTAGAGCATAAACCAAAAGCAACGTCCCCAAGCTCATGACGAGCGAGATGTTCTTTATAATAAGGGTGCATTAGGAGTCCTGTTGAGTTATGAGTCCTGATACTGCGTCATTATTACCCAAGTCTTATCCATTACTGTAAAACAAAAAAAAGAGACAATGTTCTTCTTCAAACATTACCGGCCCCTGTACAGCAGCAAGGGAGCATGATTTATTACAGGAAGGGGAAACGGTTTCACTCCACTGAACAGCCTTCATACATAACCCTCACATGTGTGTGTGTGTGTGTGTGTGTGTCTTTGGTGTGTGTGTGTGTGTGTGCATGTTTATGTGGTTTATGAGGACACAAATTTGTATAATAACATGGGTATGACATAGATATTACAACGAGAAGGTGATTTATGAGGACATTTTCAGTGTCCCCGTAATTCAAACGGCTTATAAATAATTCAGAATTCGTTTTTTTTTGCAAATCTAAAAATGCAGAAAGTCTCCTGTGAGGGGTAGGTTT
Source organism: Sinocyclocheilus grahami (assembly GCF_001515645.1). NCBI lineage: Eukaryota > Metazoa > Chordata > Actinopteri > Cypriniformes > Cyprinidae > Sinocyclocheilus > Sinocyclocheilus grahami. Next base: position 6,234 of record NW_015505910.1, on the reverse strand, counting down.
AGGGGTAGGGTTGGTGTAGGGCAATAGAAAATATGGTTTGTACAGTATAAAAACCATTACGCCTATGGAGAGTCCCCATAAACCATAAAAACAAACCTGTGTGTGTGTGTGTGTGTGTGTGTGTGTGTGCGTGTGTGTGTGAATGTCTCCAATGCGGCGATGCCTCCTCTGTCTCACCTCTGCTTTGAGTAGAGCGAGGTCTACTCTGAATCTAAACGAGTGCCGTTATTATGTGGCGCTCTCAAGGACTGACCCGAAGCACTTAGCCGAAGCGTTGCGGCCCAGGGCACCTCCCAGTCATCTATCTGTCTGCATTCGTCTTTCTCCAGCGCTATTCACCTGGTCGCCACTGCAATCAATGAGATTACCTCTTAAATGGCCTTTTCCTGTTATCGGCCCTGCTGGGATGTCTTTGAGAAGTGCAGGTACACACAAGAATGAACACAACACACAACGCTCGACTTTTGCATCTGACCTCAGCGCAGTTCGTTTCACATGCATAATAAAATGTTAAATGAGAAAAACAAGACGGTGCAGTTCACTTCCCCTAAACATCAAGGCAATTAGGTTTATAACATCCTTCGCCAGCAGACAGGACGAGTAAATCTGCGCCTGTTGTCAGAGGAACAGCTCGATCAGCAAAAAGAAGGCAGGATCAGCAGCCAACGGCGAGTAACGAGCTCTCCGCTGGACGCCGACCCTAAATAGTCCGCAAAACAGCTTATACTATCAACTCAAACAATTCTAGAGAACGCCGTAGTGTTTCAATGCACATAAACCATTCCAAAAAACTTGGCATAACAACATTAAAAAAGTTGCAGTTGTGTTTTCTGATCATGCACACTCAATCTACAAAGCCAGCAGAGACGTGTCAGACCGCATCTCTGAGTTATCAAGAGATGCATATTGTGTGTACAAATGATGAGACTCTCAAGTTCTACTCTACGCACATCGGCCACTATTATGTAATGTGATACTGCAGCACTAGGACGCTACGCACTCGCACTCTCCTGCACGCTGAGAAAGTTCCACTCGCTGACAAAGATCTTCCTCTCTCTCCTCTCTGCTGTACGCCACCTCTCCCTGGTTTTTAAACACTATATTTAGACTCCTGTCTAAGCATTAAAATGATAATCTGCATTGTATAAAAGGCATGCTTTATCATGAAAGGGGGATACTGTACTTACCTCTGCACCGTGTGTATCCTCACTGGAGATGTACTGCACCAAGAGGAGGGTGGTGATGCAGAGGGGGGTTGAGGAAAGAAACTTCGCAGAGCGAGCAGGGCGCTTGGAAAGCTTGGGGCGGGGGGGAAAGAAGTGACAACAATCAGG
>NW_015505910.1:953-2537 GCF_001515645.1 Sinocyclocheilus grahami | reverse complement strand
ATCAAAATGTTTAGTTTGTACTGCAACTATACTAAAAGTGAACTTATATGAATACTGATAGTTTACTAATTAAATACTTGTAGTAGCATTTTTAGTACACTTTGAAGTATAGTCTCAGTAAACTACTAGTTTAGTAGTTTTATACTGCAAGTATACTCGTAAGTTTCCTTTAAGTGAACTTTACATCATACTTGAAGTATACTACGATGTACGATTAATTTGTATGTATTTTGTTATATGAATATCTGAACATACAAAACATCAAAAGAACAGGGTATCTGCTTGTAAACAAAAACATTTTATTCTAGCTTCATGCATTCTTTTTTTAAACACTTGAATGTGGATAAGTTTCATAAATAAAAAATAAAGAAATAAACAACATTTTGAACAAAAAGCTGAAAAAAGACTATGAATTGGATTCAGAATGATAATCAAAATGTAGATAAAGTCGATCAACACCCCAAAGCTTGACGGTCAGTGTTACCTCTTCATTGGCTGACATTTTATTCCATAATGTTACACAGTTTTGATGCTGTTTTATGTCTGATGATCGTGTTAGAATACATGTGGAAGCATCTGTTGTTTCGGTTTCTTCTTCACTTGTGTTTTTTGGAAATTCTGTACAGAAGATGTGTACTAGCGCTCCCTACAGTATAACAATGAAAACACGGATTCTAGGAGCACAATTATAGCTAAAATATATTTACACTTTTTCTAAGTAGAAGTCAAGTATACTTAAATGTCATTTTAAGTATATTTCTGAGAAGTACATAAAGCCCATTTCTGAGAAGTACATAAAAAGTAGACTAAAAGTATACTTTCCTATTTTTTAGTTTAAAAGAAGTACACTAATAGCACACTTGAATAAACTTTTTTTTCATAATGGATAGTTACCGATATATCACTACTGACTGGCTATTCACATCACAAAATCATTCAATTTAAATGGTAAATGTATTTTTTTAAATCAATTAACAAATATTGCTAGTGAAGTGCAGCAAAACCAAAATTGCTGTAGGATTCGATCAATCGGGATCGCAGGTTATCGAATGACAAAAACATATAGTTTGTAAACAGAACCGAAATATCATCTTATAAAAGTTCATTTACCGGATTCTTTTTATGTTCTGACATAAAAAAAAAAGACTTACAGCTCCAAAAAAGAACCGTCTTCAGAAAGACCAGCCGTCAAAATAAACGTTGACATTTAAAAGACTGATTCCCACGTACAGTTAATCTCATACAGTGGTGAACCCTGGTAAAACAAGCGTGTTTATTTTAGAGAATCGACTCATTTTAAGTAAATTCTTCACGAATCTTCGAAACGTTTATGAATCCTTTGCTTCGAATAGCGTTTCGAACCAACACGTGATCAGTGTTGCCAACTTAGCAATTTTGTTGCTAAACTGAGCAACTTTTGAGACTACCCTAGCAACTTTTTCTTCCAAAAGCACCTAGAAGCAAATTTAGCTATTTTAAAATTTTTATTTGGCAGCTTTTAGCAACTTTTGATAAGTGACTCAAACGATAAAAAGGCACAATTTACCATTTAAATTACACAAAAAGAGGAAACCAAAGATGCCT
>NW_015505910.1:0-798 GCF_001515645.1 Sinocyclocheilus grahami | reverse complement strand
GTTGATGAGTTACACTGTTTCTTACAGTACACTGTAAGAAAAATATGCAGAAAAATGGAAAAGGTGCTAGTAATTTTCCAGGACATTATCCGTTCTCCGTTGTAACCCGAAAACACAAAATACAATGCGTGATTAAAAATGCAGGAACAAAATCCTGTGGAAAAATCAATCCAGAAAACTCCTGCATATTAACAGTAGATTGTGCATTATTTTTTTTTACTTTTCTTAGAGTGCAGCAATACCAACTAACTACTAATAAACTGCTTTAAAGTATAAAACTTAAATTGTAATCGTTCAAAAATGTGTACGTTTTCGATAATTCAATGGATTTAAAAATAGTTATTTATATTTTAATATTATATTATGCATTTATATTGCTACGAACAAATCTAAATTAACATATATAAAATATATATATGTTTTTGCTGAGATTTGACACAATTTTGTGTCGTGATTACGTAATGACGTCATCACGCAATGTCATCACAACATCATTTAGCAACTTTTAGCAACAAATCAACCTTCCTTTAGCAACTGCCCTGAAAATTAGTTGGCAACACTGCACGTGATGGAGGCTTCGTTACTGTTACGTTACAGAAACGTTCTGAAATGGTTTGATAGTATAGTAGTTGATTCAACTTGAACCCTTGAACCAGTCAGTTTATTAACTCTTTCAATTCATAAAAGTTGAGTAAAAGTTTAAATAATATTCTTTAAAAAGAAATAAGGGCTACAAAGTGATAAAATACTACTAAAGTTAAATAGCCTGCTATTTAAATTTTGTGTTCTCATTGTATT
>NW_015505909.1:748938-750017 GCF_001515645.1 Sinocyclocheilus grahami | reverse complement strand
GTGTGTGTGTGTGTGTGTGTGTGTGCGTGTGCGTGTCATTTATCATCATTATGTTACAGGCTCATTTAGCCTTTCATTTGCCCTTGATTTAACTTCAGTGTCTGCAGGGGGAGAGACGCAGCCAGGGACTTTAAACGCATGCATAATGGGAGTATGAAAAATGAAATCAGAGGAGTGTACAGAACCGAACTGTCTGAGAATCACCTTAATTTAATTTCAGACAGTGTTTATTACCTATATCATATCACATCATATTAGTAATAATATAATAAGTACCGTACATATCAGTAACAACATAAACGGTGAGTGGAAGGTGTCTATTTTTGGCACACAACTTGTGAAAATGTGTTTGTTCGTACTGAAAAATAAGCCACTATGAACATGGTATGCAGTATGTTTTTCAAAAAAAAAATCATTTTCTAATCAGTGTTTTTGTAGTGGTTCCAGTAAATTAAGTTTTATTTTTTCTCACCCCATTGAAGCATAAATCTAATTAAGTTTTGATGAAAAACAGCATGGGTGGACACAAAAACACTTGAACAGTCCTTCAATCACATGACACGGCACTACTTGAAGCTTCTCAAAGTTTCCTCTCAATCAATTCAGTTGATTGCAGGTAAATATCCACTTCATCCAGCGCTCGTTTGCTCTCATGATACTGTTGCACTGACCGAGAAACCACTCCAAAGGATTCAATGAGAAAGCGGTCTGAATGCATCCAGATTGCTTTTCAAACCTGTCTGGCCGATTCACTGAGGCTACTCTTTTAAAATGGTAACTTTGAGAAACTACAAGTGTTGTGTCATGTGTTTGCACTGAAAGTGTTTTGTGTGTTTTCCGATGTAAACATGTGCAGATGGATGTGCTGAGGCCTTTAAAAAAACATCTGAAGATGCACCTCTTCCACAAGAGCTGAACTAATCCACAATCATACTGTAACATGATTTTTTTTATAACTCCTACTTATATAACTTGTGTACTAATCTTGTTTATACTCTCGTGTTTACTTGAGACTTTCGTTAATCTTTGAAACACAAATTAAGATTTTTAATGAGACTGGTCATCAAATAAAGTGATTG
>NW_015505909.1:746921-747483 GCF_001515645.1 Sinocyclocheilus grahami | reverse complement strand
CAGGGATATTTACATGTAATATTCCCAAAATCACATTATTTATAAATTTTTTAAAACATGTACAGGCACATGTACAGTACATGCCACAAAAGCGATTTTCAAATGATTTCCATGCAATTAAATGAGAACACACAAAGAGGTTGTTAATAAAAGGTTGAATGTTTGACATGACCTGCAAAAGTATCTTATAAAACCTATAAAAAGTTTTGTTCTTGGCTTGATCAGTGCATCGTATACTGAAGCAATACCACACAAGCAAGAGCTGTCATACCAAATATCAGTCGTAGGTAATGCTGATATTCAGACCAGACTGTGAGTGTGATAATTCTTGTATTTTGATATTATACAACAGTTCAATAAACAAGTTGACAGTTAAGTAAGGGATAATGTACATCTAGCCGGTTTTTATCGCAGAATAACCCCCGACAGGGTGATCAGGACCCCGATGTGAAGCAGAGGTTATTCTACGATAACAACCGGCTGGATGTTGCTTGTGTATGTTGGAGTTTATTTTGTGGTCTTGTCTGTCTCACCTCACTCTTCTTGTCGGTCAGCTCGACTC
>NW_015505909.1:743703-745447 GCF_001515645.1 Sinocyclocheilus grahami | reverse complement strand
ATTGGACATTACATGTATTGGACATTAATTTAACGGTAGTATACCATTTTTGGAAGTTAAAAATACTGTATAATTTACAGTGAATAACCGTAAATTGATTTTCCCAGAATTCCCTGCGTTACAGTTTTTTTGTTGAAATAACTATGTTTCTTCTTAGTTTTTTCTTATCAGTTTTGTATATTAGGCTTGTGTGTTACACCTAATGTTGTTAAATGAATGTTTATTGCATTATTTCAGTCTCGTGTGTTACCGTGATGGTGTTTAGTGTTTGTGTGAATGACACTGAGCACCTTCTATATATGTTATTATTTAAAAGCTGCTTGTGATGGGCTTTGGTTCGTCGTGTGACTTTCTCATCACCTCCTGCATTTGGTACTTCAATAGGATGGTATATTAACATTATATCAGTTAATTATGGAAATTACGGTATTTAACTGTAAATTTAAGTTAAAATCGTAAAACCTAAAACATTGCTACCGTATTTTTTAAGGTAAAATTCCGGCAACCACAGCTGCCGTTTTTTTACTGTAAATTTTACGGAATATTTTTTTACAGTGTATCATTCCACAGCATAGCTGACGTTATTTTTGTTGCATAGCAACTGTTAATATTTGAATGTATTTTTTTTAATAAAAGCAATAAGGCACTTGAGGTGGTGTAATGTTGTGGATATCGTCTCTGATCACGTAAACATCAGCAGTTAGAAGAGGAACAGCTTGAAGGACAGACTGATGTCACTACAATCAGAGACGCAAACATCTTACAAACATGTTAGAAATCTTCTCCTCACTGGTTTTATGGTGCTTACAGAATTAGGACAGAAAGCATTTCCGCCCGTCTGGTCTCAACATATTTGCCTCGAGTTTTAGCGGTCACTGGTGTTCACACATGGTGTGATGTGCCTGTGTGTGTTTATGTGCTGCTCCTCTGATTGCATCTGTCCAGATGTGCGTTGCCTTTTGAACTGGTTGTCACAAGCACAACACAAACAAACCGCACTTTGTTTGTGGAGCTTCGTCTGTGTGTTTGTGTCTCTGTAGGTGGGCTCTGGTCCATATTAGGCCCATACTGCTCCCTGCTTGACTTTAAAGTGAACGGGGTGAGACGCGGCGGGAGGAGCAGAGGTCAGCGCGGCTGATTTCATGGAGAGAGGGGTTACAGCAGAGGCTGGAGGGCAGAATGTTCTGGAGTTGCTTGACTTTAGTTTGAAGGTGCCCAGCGGACGGTCTGTTTCTCATTTCCTGTAAGATGTGCCAGAGTTGATGCTCTAATTTTCACTCTCTCCCTTCATTTTTCCCATTTAGTCTGTATTTGTTCATGCTCAGTCTTAGTATTTGGGTTTTGATTTGTGGTTTCTTTGCAATCTAAACCCTCACTAACAAATAATAAAATGGTTTCGTGGCAATGCCATTGTTTTGTTGGCAGTACCTTGTTTTCTGTCTTAGTATTCTTTGAAATAACATTGAGTATAATGTAAATACCATGGTATATGGGACAGTCTGTAGCATTGCCATCTGGTACCACCATAGTACTTTTGTAGACCATATAATGGCAAGTGCATGTTATTACATTCATATTAAATGATTAACAAGTCGGTTAATAAACAGGTGGTTTGAGGTGACTCTATTGACCCGAGCATGATTCATTCTTGAACACTCAGGACTGACTGAGCTGAAGTGGTTGCCGTGTCGTCACAAGGTCTCGACTGATAACGGGACGCAGTGCTTGTTCCTGCCCTTCAGCT
>NW_015505909.1:737340-738047 GCF_001515645.1 Sinocyclocheilus grahami | reverse complement strand
TTTTTTTTTTCAATGTCTGTATTGTCTAGTTCGTAAAACAGTCTAGCAGAAGCCATGTGTGAAATAAATGACTTCTATAAGGGACAAATCATGGAAGACATCTGTAACCTTAATGGCCCAGTTGTTTGGTGTTTTCAGAACAACAGTATTTATGATTATGACTGCGAACACAAAGCATGGCAAGACTATATCAGTGTAGTAGAATAGTGGGTGAAAACAGAAAGTGAATAACTAATAAAGATTGTGTCCAAACAACACAGAGCTACTGCTGTAAAGTGGCAGCAAACCTCAATTTTCACCTTGAAGACCCTGTTTCCACAAAAACCAAGCACAGAGAACTTCACAAACCTGCAGCAGCAACTGCTAAAACTTTAAATCACAGACACCAGTACTAAAATGTGGAAAATATGGTGTTATGATCATAAAACCCGGACAATTAGAGCACAAGATGAACTTCAACATCTGCCCTGGCCAGACGTGTCACTTGACTTGAATATTATCAGACCACCTCCTTCAACATCTCTGAAGCAACTAGTAGATGTTCTGATAGACAACATTCACCTGGAGACCATTCAAAATGTGGATGAATCTACTCTAAGAGGGTTGGGTGCTGTATTACAGGCCAATGTGGTGAAACACCTTAATAATTAAACTTTTCATATTTTCCAGGCGTTCACATTATTTTGTCCAACCCATGTAAATATGTG
>NW_015505909.1:732156-737330 GCF_001515645.1 Sinocyclocheilus grahami | reverse complement strand
GACCGACTGAAAGGGAACCCACAATTCTTTGCGTCACTGTAAACATTATTATAAAAAAAATGGTGGTTGCCGGCAGATGTAAACAAAGACTATAGAATACCCTTAAAGGGACTTTGATGTAACGTTACACACAAGTGAAGATGTAAATATAAAAAAGTTCTTTTTTAAACTGTATTACCTCAGTTGGTAGATGTGGTAAACAGCATTACAAGTGTTGAGTGATTTTTTACTTTGCTAGCAAGGCGAGAAATTGTTAATTTGTTTAACCCTCTGGTATTGTACATTTAGGGGTCGCTTTCATGTTGTTAACTGTAGAAACGGAGACAATAATCTTATAATAAATTGATTTGTACATTTAGTTTTATGAAATGAATGACTCTATAAATGTGTTGGCATAGCAACGTGATACTTCCCGTTTCTTTTTCCGCCCATCCTACGAAGGCCGACTCGTTTAATTCTGGGTTTGAGGACACTCCGTATACACTTCCTTCAGAGGCAGCCTTCGAAATGAGACACGGCTAGAGTGTGATGTTTGCACCATGGCATTGCATTAAAAGTGGTAACCTGCAGTTGTAACCCTGAAGAGCTTTTTTTTTTTTTGAATACTGGATTTACAAAAATCATTTCATGTTTATGAAGTGTTTCAACATTGCATAAATTACTGGACACATACATTTTTATTTGAATTATCATTCAGTTGGTTATTTAACCATGTATTACTATGTCTTTGGAAGGCTTTTGTCTTTCAATCACATTAAAATGCACAAATTCACATTCTTATTTCCGTGTAAAGCAAAGATTCAGGTATTAAGCAGGGATTTTTCTTTCTTTCACTTAATATATTTACTTGAAGTAGCTACCCCCGAGATTTTAAGTTAATAATGAAGTATTTTCTGGCATTGGTTAATGGTCACATTACAACAAATAAAACAAATATTTTATATTTTAAATGATTTATTTTAATTTGACATGTTTATGATTTAATTAATTATTAGCTTTTCATTAAACTCGCAAACCATTAATCTCACAAACATAGTTTAGGAAACCTTGATGTAATGTAATGTTTAATGCACTTCATGTTATTAATAACAACAAATATTTCTTTCTCTCTGCATTTTTATATCAATATGTTACAATATTTCCTATTTAAGTCAATGTGATGAACAAGTTAGATCAAAAGAAGTCTAAAAGTAATCAAAAGGTAGTCAGATTATATGCCTAAAATGTGTAATGTAACAGTTTAAGTTACTAACTACAATTTTTGTCATGTAATTGGGAATCAGTAACAGACTACAATCTGTAAGTAATCTACCCAGCTCTGTGCATAGAGAGTAACCGAAAACTGAAGACTAAGGGAGTGTTTGCACGACACCGTTTTTAACTAAAAACTTTTGATGCATTTTGGCCGTTCAAAACGAGCTTTAAAGTGTACGATTTTGAAAACTGTATTGTTATCGTCTCTGTGTAGACAACATAAACACGGTTCTCAAAAAATGTGAACGGCATCGCTTTGACAACGTTGTAATTCATATGTGAAACTTTTCACAACTGCAAAGGAAAACCTTTTCTGTTTTTAGTGCAACGTTGTCATGTAAACATACCCTTACTCAAGAAGGCTAAAATACACAAGGGTGACTGGCTAAATGGCAACTAAACTAGACACAAGTGATGATGATAATTAGCAAACTAATGACTATAAGACACAGAGAGCAAAGACGACCCCATTCGCATCATCAGCGCTCCCGATGTCATCATAGAGGTACGTCTGCGCAATCCCAAACACGTTCACACTGAGTTTGACAGGACCAAGGCGAATAAATGGTTTGTTTAAACTCTGTGCGGTTGTGATTCATTGTGAAGCACGCAGGCAGACTCTCTCCACCTCTAGACCTCGAAAGGAAACTGAATTTTTCTCTCCAACAATTTAACTGAAAACTGTTTTTTTTAACTCGTCGTACAACTTTCACTTGACCTCCTCTACATTTCGGTCCAAATATCTGCCGGTCACAAGTTCATAAGCAGATTTTTGATTTTCTAAATGGTTTTCCAACAGACAAATTTGACTGTGAAGAGACCAGTCAGAAATTGAAGCTGTGCCTTGACAATTCATTCATTCATTTCATTTATTTATTTTTTAGTCAGGGGTAATACACATTAATAAGACATAAAATCATTGTAAAATGTGCCAGATTTACCCAGGCCAGCTCATTTTCATCTGTAGTCCCAGGGCATGTTGAAGTTTAAATGAAATCAAATGAATGAATGAATGAAATTGACTTAATTATTTAATTATTTTATTTTATTTTAGAAAAACCACTGACTTTTTATATATTTTAATTCTACTGAGAATCTATTCCAGTCATGATTCTTTTAAAGACAAATGATAACTGACTAAAGCTATGGATTTTTTTGAGCTCGTGTGTTCCTTTCTGATAGCTGATTTACTCCTTAGATGTGACCCTGGAGCACAAAACCAGTCATAAGTGTCAATTTTCCTAAATTGAGATTTATGCATTATCGGAAAGCTGATGTATGGTTTGTTAGGATCGGACAATATTTGGCTGAGATACAACTATTTGAAAATCTGGAATCTGAGGGTGCAAAAAAATCTAAATATTGAGAAAATCATCTTTAAAGTTGTTCAAATGAAGTTCTTAGCAATGCATATTACTAATCAAAAATTAAGTTTTGATATATTTACGGTAGGAAACTTACTAAATATCTTTACGGAACATGATCTTTACTTAATATCCTAATGATTTTTGGCATAAAAGAAAAATCAATAATATTGACCCATACAATGCATTGTTGGCTATTGCTACAAATATCCCCCAGCGACTTAACACTGCTTTTGTGCTCCAGGGACACAAATATGATGCAAAATCATTAAGAATCTTAAAAACCAACAATAAATCAGCTAATTTGATCTAGTGTTCCCAGCTCAAAAAAAGAATACATAAACTAAAATACCACCATAATGGAAACTCTTTGGCTTTTTATCTGATTCATAAGAGCTTGCTTATACACAGTTTCAACAGGCTTAAGATCAGACTTGCATGTTTGTGTCCAAGTAGTCCCATAATATGCGGTAGAATCATAGCTTTCATGAATAACATTTCAGCCTAACATTTAAGTTAAGCTGTTTCTAATGAACCGAAAATTGGCTAAATTAAATGTCACTGTATTAACCACTTTTTCACCTTTAAAAGAACGCTGAAAATCAATTATTATTCAGAAAAATATTTAAATTAATTTCTGTCCTTGGACATGTACTTCTGCTTTAACATCAAACATTACCCTTTCTGTAAAAAACATGCTCAGAGATTTCTTGGCATTCAGATGCGAACATGATTTAGTAAGCCATTGTGAGACCTGATCCAAGGATTTACTTATTGAAGTGAACATTAATAGGTGACTTAAGGATTGTCCCGAGGGTCCCTGTAAACTTTGTGGGACAGAGATGTAAATTAGGGTTAAAACTGCTGATAACCTCAAAAATGTTTTGCTGTCCTTGTGTTCTTTGGGATCATGGTTAACTTACCGTATACCTGCAGCTGCTTGGCCACATAATTGCTGCGTGCAGCTATATTTTTAATTGAACTCTTTTGTTAAAAAATGTAAACAACATTAAAAACTTACATATGCTGTTTGCATAAACATTCAATCCATGTACTGTAATCTTGAGTAGAAATGCCCAGAGGAAAGGGCCAAAACCATACTGGACGTCATTTCTGCAAAACAAAAATACTAAAATGTGTGGAATTAATATGCCAACAGCATCAAATAAATGCATTTTGTGAAGAATATGTCCTAGCATAAAAGAAGGCTTTACAATATTCGATTTAGGCTTCGGATGCTTTGAAATGCAGCACATGAGAGAGTCTGAGACACGCGGTTTGTACTGCACCCGTGTGCTCGAGGCTAAACGACCTCACCTTTACCCAGAGATCACATTATTTGAGCCCATTCCCGTTACACTGAGACCTCGCCTCATCGGTCCCGTCGTGTGTGTGCGTCTCAGAGCACAGCGTGGCCGTCTCGGTTTCGTCCAGAAGTGCAGCTGTTTATGTCTGCGAGCATGTTTGTTTGTGAGTGCGAATGCATGTGTTTGTGGTGTCGTGCAGCTGTGTTTATGTTTGCGTGAGCCTTTTCACAAGCTCGCAGGAGCGTTTACGTCTGCATGTGTGTAAAAGCATGCTCGAGTCTGCATTCGCATACCTGTTTGTGTAATTTGCACGCATATTCTCCTTTATTTAGTCTGGTAGAAAAGCACTCTCCTAATATTTGGTTTATTCATGTTGCGTTGCGTTAAAGAATTGTTTTGGCTGAATGCTTTCTCGGTCTCAGCCACATCTAAATCGGGGTTATTGAGCTCCGGTCCTGCAGAGTACAGCTTCAACCAACCTTCAAACACCTGACTGGAATAATTATGACAGGATTATTATAGTTAGCTAAAACTAAAACCATAAAACATATTTATTTGAAATAAAAAATATTACCGGAAATAAAACTAAATAAAATACACGTATTTTATTTCAGCTAGTTGCCAAGGCAACATTTCTCATTTTCATTTAGTTTAACTTATAAAATAACTCAAACTAAATAAACTAAAACTAATAAATACAATTTCATAAAAACTATATAGACATTTAAAAAGCTAATAGAAATTACAAAAACACAGAATTACTCAAATTTAAGTGAAAACAGAGAATATAGAAATAAAATCTAATTCAAAATATTAACAAAAAACGTAAGAGTATATTAATGGCACCTAAATAAAACTGGTTCAAATATTAATTATAATTATAAATAGTAGCCTAATTATAAATATAAATTATATATAAATAATGAATATTACAAATGTAATTAAATATAAATACACTTTTTGACCATTTTAGTCAGATCATATGGTGACCAGCAGGGGAAAATAAATAAATAAATAAAATGTATCCATATTTTTTGTATAGCTGTGTGCTGTAGAGTATTTCAGCTATTGTCTCACTTGTGTCTATTTTTATTGTCTTAAGGAATTTTAAGAGGAACATCTAAAAAACTCCATTAGGTCTCCTGAGCACTGAAAGAGCGGCCAATTTTCCTCTGGGAAATCCTGTCTTGTTATTTTACTGCATGCAATAAACCTGTGTGTGTGTGTGTGTGTGTGTGTGTGTGTGTGT
>NW_015505909.1:728061-731206 GCF_001515645.1 Sinocyclocheilus grahami | reverse complement strand
GTGTGTGTGTTTGCGTGTGTGTGTGTGTGTGTGTGTGTGTGTGCTCCTGTGCTCATGTGTGTATGACAGGTAATTATTGTTCGTTAAGCCCTGTTTTGCATGTGCATACCTCATTAAATCTGTGCAAATAGAGAGTCCAGCTCCCATAAATCCTCAATCTTCTAGCGGTGTTTGTGTGTGTGTGTGTGTTTGTGCTTGTGCATGTCAATAAAGCCTGATTTTCGCAGCAGTCAGTGTGGTGGGGTGGTAAATAAACGAGCCGAATGAATCCCATCCCATAATGCTCTAGGATGAGTCCGCTCACAATGTCAGAGCGGAGATGTATGGGTTACCTGTTATTGCATCAATGCATGCACACACATAACACACACACACACACACACACACACTTGCACAATTCTTCACAATTTATTAGACATAATTTCCTGAAAATATTCCTCCTTCCATCAAAACAATCTCTCTCATCCTTTATACACTCATCACACGTCTCTTCATATATCACCTTATTTGACACACACACACACACACACATACTACACACCACACACACATACTACACACACACACACACACACACACACATAAGTAAACCCACACACATACACAATTACTTAATTTGAGAACATACAAAGACTTCTTGTATATAAAGCTGATTATTAAGCTGATTAATCATTATAGACTACATGGTTTTGTTATTCACTCAATTATAGGGACAAATTGTTAAGCTAAGTGCATAGCCATGTAAACATGCACACATAAATGCTACTGTTTCTTTGTTCTTTAGCCAGTGTGTAATTTACTAAACAACAGCAGTTTTGCACCTGATGTGATAACGGACAGGAGGAAGGCTTGATGTGTTCCTCTTTCTCCAGGGCGGCGGGCTGAGGATGATTGACAACAGCTCTGGGGTCGTGGTGTATCCGTTCTCCACAACTGAGCGCAGGATAGATCTACTGCCTGAAAGCTTTCTGCATCACGCCTCAAGACTGCCCGTCAGTAAGAGAGACTTCCACAGCGTCCTCAACAACATTGAGCGTCTGCTGCTCCGGGCCTCCTACGCTCAGGAACACAGCGCCATCTACAGGTACACTGCAGTCCTGCAGGCTCACACACACACACACACTCATACCATAGGTCAGCATTTACTGGACTGTGATCCATAGCCAGAGCACAGATTGGTTCCATCCAGAATGCAAATCATTTATCATAAATTAGATTGATCATTTTTCTGTTGACTGTGAAGGCAACACAGAAGCTGCTTCTCAAGCAGCATGCAAGATCTATATACATTTACACATAAATCACAGTTTATCTTACAGTTTTCTCGATTGCGAAAACACTATAACCAGGATTTTGAACAAAAATTTCAACGCTATTAAAAAAAAAAAAGCACACCCATTTCCCTAAACTATAAACACTATTCCCCTGCTTTGACACATGAGTCAGATTTGGTGAACTGTCACTGCAAAACTCTACACACAAATCCCTACATTTCTCAGTGCTTACACCATGTGGTCATTTAGAAAGCACTAGCATTCAATATTGTTCACTCAAGTCAGCACAGCTTGAGCTCAATTAGCACACAATTACCCTGGTGGAAACACTAGGAGTCAAAATTGATCACACACCAATCAGAACCTTCGATGGATAGATAAAGGGGCCAAAGTCAGCTCATTCAGGTTTGAAACAATGGCCCCAAAGAGACGTGAAGGAAGAGGTCAAGGACACCAGAGAGGAGGAGGAGGGAGTGGAGGAAGAACTGAAGGAAAAGGGAGTGTAGGAGGTGGAGGAGGTGTACGGAGAGGAAGAGGAGGAAGAGGAAGAGAAGGAGAAGGAGAAGGAGGAGGAGGAGGACGACGACAACATGGAAGAGGAAGAGGAATGGGAAGGGCAAGGGCAAGAAGACAAGCAGTCTCAGATTAAATTCAGAAGGACCACAAGCAACATAACTTATTAAATAACTTATTAAAAAAAAGTCTGAGAGATGATTTCTCCTGTATTGCATTTTTGTTGTTGTTGATAAAACAGTATTTCACTGCGAACCTGAGATTTGATGCCACAAGTGTTTCAATCTTCCATAACAGTCACTGAACACTTTACTTTACTTTACTTTCAAGGGGGGTTATGCATAACAAACTTCCATATTCTGTAAAACAGGTCACATTGTTTCTGGTTCAGGTCTTTTGTATGTGCTTTGTTAAATGTGGAGCTATTATTACAGTTTAAATAGTTTTTTTTTTTTAAATCCTTGCTAAAACCTACAAAGATTCTCAAGGTCACAGTATCTAATCGTGTGAAATGGGAAGGAGCATGGGAAAAGATAATTCTGTCATTAAAGGCACAATATGTAAGATTTTGGATTTCTGTCCGAGTCCCGTCGGATTGCATCGGCTGTGGGGATGAAGACCACAACTCAAAGACCATGATTCAACACTCAGTCACGGCGTCATCAAACTACGCCTTTGTCTCTTTGTTTATTTTGAATGCGCGCCCTCCATCGGCGAAAATTACATATTGTGCCTTTAATTACTCACCCTTGTGTCATTTCAAACCTGAATGACTTTCTATGGATCCTAAAAGGAGACATTTTAAAATGTTTTTGAACTAAATTTTTGAAGTTGTGTTCTGGTTGTTCTTTTCTATGCAGTTACAAAGAATATGGCATGGACACCCCAAAACACATCATAAAAGCACCATAAACATATTAGTATTAGAGTGATTCATACAACTATATTCAAAAGCTTCTGGAGTCATATGATGCTTTGTATCTCAAACGGACCAAAATGTCTTCCTTCACTAATCAGCTGTTGAGAGCACATCACAGAGTCAAACTCAAGAACTGGATCAGTTCAGTTTGTGAACAAATCATTCAGACTGGTTTTGTGAACTGGATCTGAACTGAAGTCAATAGAACAAATCATCCATGAACTGGGCATCATTTATTCTTTAATAAGCATGGCAAGGGTGGATGTAATCAACTGACAGCCCTGTGACGGACCACGCTCTCTCGCTCTCTCGCTCTCTCGCTCTCTCTCTCTCTCGCTCTCTCGCTCTCTCGCTCTCTCGCTCTCTCGCTCTCTCGCTCTCTCGCTCTCTCGCTCTCTCGCTCTCTCGCTCTCTCGCTCTCTCGCTCTCTCGCTCTCTC
>NW_015505909.1:725871-727313 GCF_001515645.1 Sinocyclocheilus grahami | reverse complement strand
CTCTCGCTCTCTCTCTCTCTCTCTCTCTGTCTCTCTCTCTCTCTCTCGCTCTCTCTCTCTCAGGTTGGGCCGTGTGAGCATGAGTGTGGCTGCTGAAGGCTCTGGCAGTGGCGTTCAGGCCCGCGCTGTGGAGGTGTGCCAGTGTCCTCCCGGATATGATGGCACTTCCTGTGAGGTAAGCAAGACAAACAGTTACAAATAACAAAGTAGAAATGAACAGGAGACACTCTGATGACTGACACAGAAGAAGTTAGACCCTTCTCTGAAAGCTGATAATGATTGTAGGTAAAGCTCAGACCGTGACTTCGTTATCCTCAGGAAGAGCTGAGAAAGTCTGAAAAGAAATCTTTTTGTGGAACACAAAGAGAAATGTGAAGAATATTCAGAAGGCCGAAAAAGAGACTGTTTGATCACCATGTAAAATAAACATGGGTTTATTTGAAATGAAGTCATTAGAGCACTGCAGTAGTTTTGTAGGTCAACCTGTACGTCCACAAAAACCCAATAGGACTGTTCCATTGGCTTTTGAATCAATGCAGAAAATAAGCTCTTTCACCAACACAAGTTTATGATTCTTACAGGTGTTGCTCATAATGATAATCTTCACAAATCAACATAACTTTTATGAATTTTGAAGCCTATATGCAATCGTCAGAAGTAAAAAGCTAAGCATAGGGTATAAACAAACTACACTGCGGTCACATGACTTCAACATCAGCGTTAAGCTTTAACAACTCTTTCTATTTTCCCTGACAGTTAAAATAGTTTTCAAGAGTGTGATTATAAACACAGCAAGGCTAGATGAGTTTTCTTGTTCGGTGTGATGTTTAATGTCTCCGACAAGCTCTGTAGTGCCATTTAGGCACTTGTTATCAACCGCATTTTTCAAGACAAGTAAAAGCTTTAAAAAATCACAAGGTGATCGTATTAGCTGATGTATTTTATGTTGTAGAATAAAACGTGAAAATATCTTGAGCTTGCGTTCACCACAGACCTTATTTCAGCCAAAAACCCATTGACTTCAGCACTACAGTCCAACTCATTTCCAGGTTTTGGCCGTCATAATACGTCATACAGCACTCTACTAGCAAAAAAAAATGTGTTTTAAATTTTTTGTTCATCCTAAGCGAAAATGGGTTATTTCACAGATATAAATGGAGTGGAATATAATGAACGGTCCAGTTCTGTCACTGGATTACGAGTTTATCTGCTGCTAACAGCCTCAAACGGGACTCTGTCTTCAAGGGTTCCACCTGGTACTGGTAAATCCAGACACTGTTGTTCCCCAGAGGTGTTTATCATAGCCGCTCAGTGTGTTTTAAACAGCATCCCAGTGGACTGTCTGACATACCTACTGTCAGATGCTCCTCATGCACCTCCGAGACAAACCCTGATCAAATTGTATTAGCAGTGGGCTGAATATCTAGTTTGTTTCAGGGCCT
>NW_015505909.1:720686-725629 GCF_001515645.1 Sinocyclocheilus grahami | reverse complement strand
GTGTGTGTGTGTGTGTGTGTGTGTGAGTGTGAGTGTGTGTGTGTGTGTGTGTGCTTCAGCAGCTGGGGTGGCTGACTGTGTTGAATCACTGGGATATGCTTTCTCTCTGCATAAGTGTCTCCTCTATTAAAGCTGCAGTGGCTATTGATTTCTGAGCGAGCAGATTTTTATGCTGATGTGAGCAGGTCCCACTGGCCAAGAGACAGAATGAGACTGTGATCATCTCAACCGCAGGATAAACCCTCCCGTGACATCACCAGAACTCAAAGCTCAAATCACACACACACACACACAAACACACACATACACATTTACTCGGCTAAATGAGGACACACTAGAGAAATGCTAATTCATAATATAAATGTTTTCATTTGTTTTAAAATGTATTTGTTTTCCTTTTGAAGCAGTCCACAATCCAGTCGCTCGTTATGTATTTTTAAGTTTCTGTTGATCATATTTAATGGCCTTTATGTACTGTATGTGTGTTGATCAATCTTTATACTACCAGTCAAATTTCGGGATAATTACGAGTCTCTTCTGCTTGCCAAGGCTCCATTTATATGATTAAAAAAAAAAATTTATTTGTTGTGGACACTGTGATACTTTACCATTCAAAAGTTTGAGGTAAATAAGATTTGTTTTTTAAGAAATAATTTATATTTATAAATTTGTAACATTTACAATGTTTCAAGATTTCTATTTCAAATAAATGCTATTCTTTTTAACTTTCCATTCATCAAAGAATGCTGAAAAATAAAATGCATCACAGTTTCCCCAAAAATATTGTGCAGCACAACTGTGTTCAACACTGATGATAATCAGAATTGTTTTTTGAGCAGCAGATCAGCATATTATACTGATTTCTGAAGATCATGTGACACTGAAGACTGATGCTGAAAATACAGCTGCGCATCACAGGAATAAATTACATTTGAACAGATATTCACATCATTTAAATTGTAATAACATTTCACTGTTTTCCTGTATTTTTGAATTAATAAATGCAGCCTTGGTGAGCAGACTTATTTCTAAAACATTAAAAAGCTCAATTATTCCACATTTTTGACCAGTAGTTTATATGTGAATAAAACCTAAATTAAATCTGCTCATCATCTCTAGCTATCGTGTCTCTGCAGAGGACTTGAATTAAGCTGCTCAAATCATATGGATTACTTATAGGCTGTCTTTAAGAAGTTTTTGAAGCATCAAATTTCGGTTGCATGGCGTTTGATGGACAAAAATGATGTGTGAATATGAAAATGATCTTCATTTGTATTTTGAAGATGAACAAAAGTCACGCAGGGTCTAGAAGGACAGGAGTATGTTTATTTTTGGATGAACTGTCCCTTTAAATGTCCCCTGTGTGTCTCAGCTCAGAGTTGCTCTGAGAGTGACGGGGTCAGCAGGGTCACTGAAAGAAAGCAGGAAAACAAGTGTGATGTTTATCGCTGTAGTCATTTCCAATATCCACTTCATATTCAGCACGTTTGTGTAAGGTCTCTGCAGTCAGCAGTTCTCGTGATCTGCCCATCTAGACAGCACAAGGCTGCTCTAAACAGGAGGATGCACAATTATTCTGCCTCATTAGATATCTTGCTTTGACCAAATTCTAAGGCAGCATCGCATGAATTCTCCACGAATAAGTAAATCCCAAAATGCATGATGGCTTGAAAATATTGCAGAAAACAACCGTCATTTGGAACGCACTTCACACAAAGGCTGATACTAATGAATGTCAGTTGTACCAATTTGACATTGTTACACATGATTATGCCTCACTAATTACCTATTTTAGAATGAGAACTAAAATGAACTCTGCAGACATTAAAAAAAAAAAAAAAAGTTTCTTGAATAAACAATTGGTGGAATAATTCATGCAAATGTCCTAATTAGTCTCCTCCTTTATAAGAATAACATAGCAAATGAATGTATAGTATTTTAACCATAGCAATAACCAGACAAAAAATAAAAAGAACATGGGTTTTCACTTTGTTGAGCATTTTTGTCTACAGAAACAAGCATGTTTAAAGGTGCAGATGGTTTGAAAGTGCTTGTTTTGATCAAAACCAGTCATTTAAGAGCATTTTAGTCTGGTTTTTAATTCACTGGAAATGATAAAAGTTTGATCCATCTAATTGAAAATGCACTGTTTAACCCAATGTTTGAGTGCTTATTCAAGTCAGGCCACCTTTATTTCTGTAACGTTTCACACAACACAGATCGAGTCAAAGCAGTTTCACAGTAATAAACAGCAGTAATTATTACCTGTTAAACACTCTCAATATGCTACACTTTTTATTTGTGTATTTTCGTTCTTTTTTCTTCTTCTTTTACTTTTTTATGACTGGGGTATTCTTCTCTTTGGTCTATCTTTTGTGTGTAATAGCAGTTGTTTTGTTATTATCAGTGCGCACAGTCTATCTGTAGTTCATCCTGTGCTATATTCTGTCCTGGCTGATGTTGAGGATGGGAGTCTGCAAACAGCCTGCCATTATAAAAGTTGTCCTTGATTTTAAAAGCCCTATCTGTATGCTGCTTTTGAACGAGTTGCATGTAGAGTGTTTCAAATCAGTGTCTTCTGAGGAACCATTTAGGTCAGGACCCTGCCTTAAAGTCAGCAAGAAATGGAAATTGTGAAAAGTTGAGCATATTGTGCAACACCAGCAGATGACATGGCAGCCCAAATCATCACTGATTGTGGAAACTTCACACTGGACTTCAAGCAACATGGTTTCTGTGCCTCTCCACTCTTCCTCCAGACCTCCGGACTTTGGTCCACTGTGTTTTCTGAAGTCCACAGTCAACGCAGCCATCTACCAGGAAATTTTAGAGCACTTCATGCTTCCTTCTGCTGACAAGCTTTATGGAGATGCTGATTTCATTTTCCAGCAGGATTTGGCACCTGCCCACACTGCCAAAAGCACCAAAAGCTGGTTCAATGACCATGGTGTTGGTGTGCTTGACTGGCCAGCAAACTCACCAGACCTGAACCCCTGAGAGAATCTATGGGGTATTGTCAAGAGGAAGATGAGAGACACCAGACTCAACCATGCAGATGAGCTGAAGGCCGCTATCAAAGAAACCTGGGCATCCATACCACCTCAGCAGTGCCACAGGCTGATTGCCTCCATGCCACGCCGCACTGATGCAGTAATTCATGCAAAAGGAGCCCCAACCAAGTATTGAGTACATGTACAGTAAATGAACATACTTTCCAGAAGGCCAACAATTCACTAAAAATGTTTTTTATTGGTCTTATGAAGTATTCTAATTTGTTGAGATAGTGAATTGGTGGGTTTGTGTTAAATGTGAGCCAAAATCATCACAATTAAAAGAACCAAAGACTTAAACTACTTCAGTCTGTGTGCATAGAATTGATTTAATACACAAGTTTCACAATTTGAGTTGAATTACTGAAATAAATGAACTTTTCCATGACATTCTAATTTATTGAGATGCACCTGTATTTCTGAGTGAGATGGGTTATTAAACTATATATATATATATATAGACTTGATTTAATCCATTGGTTGTTGATTGGATTGTGAACAGTGAGTGTTGCACCCCTGAATGAGGCAGATCTGAATGTCATTGGCTTAAATGCATTGCAGTCTCATAAGGAGCAAGTTATGACATTTTAATTGCAAAGATTATGAGGAATATAAAAAAATATGCATGAATGAATCATTCACAATAAGAACAATAACATAGAAAATAATGAGAATAATAAATGACAATTGTGATTTCATGCCGACAGCTGTCTGTGTAGACAGTAAAAACTGTGACCAATCACTCAAATGCAAGAAGAAGAGCAACTTCAGGCACATTAATGAAATAAAACAAGGCAGAATTGTTTGAATAAGAAAATACAGCTTAAACACACACACACTGACACACTCTGTCTGAACAGGCGTTTATCAGCCGGCTCTATAAACTTCCCTTGTGCTTCAGTTGACTGAAACAAATCTTCTCCTTCATTTAGTAAATCAAAGCACTTACAATGATCTGTCAATTAGCATAGCACCGATTAATTACTGGCAGCGCAGACGCTCTCACGTTTGGCTGACGCACGTACAGCCAAACCTGTCCAAAACACCACGCTCATCCTCATGAAGACTCATGTGTGTTGATTTATTAAGTGTGTGTGTCATTGTGTGTGTGTTTTCACAGACATGTGCGGTGGGCTTCCGCAGGGTTAACGGGACGCTGTATCGCGGCGTGTGTGAACTCTGTCAATGCCACGGACACGCAGAGCACTGCGACGACATCACTGGACACTGCCTGGTAATGTGTGTGTGTGTGTGTGTGTGTGTCCTCATTACTGAGGTGAGGGACTGTATTTTGTTTTTTCTTTCTTTTCTTTTTTCATAGTGAGTATACAGAATTGACTTGCTTTGTCATTGCTGCTTTTGTTGTTGTAGCTGTTTGCCCATAATAACAGAACTGCATTATAACACAATCTGCTGTGAATGCAGTTCAAATGGAGTCACAGAAAATAGAACCGTTCCATTTCCTGTGTGTGTGTGTGTGTGATAGAGTGAGTGAGTGAGTGTGTGTGTGTGTGTGTGTGTGTGTGTGTGTGAGAGTGAGTGTGTGTGTGTGTGTGTGTGTGTGAGTGAGTGAGTGAGAGTGTGTGTGTGTGTGTGTGTGTGTGTGTGTGTGTGTGTGTGTTGCACACTCTCTTCTGTCTCGTTCTCTCTCTCTTCCATCCAGTGAGTGTGTTATTGTAAAGCCAGAGTAAATGGCACAGGTTTTAATGGATTGTTTATTTGTATGCAAACACAAACAAGGTTTGCGTCCACATGATCTATGAGTATTGAATTATGTTTAAAGTACATAACTGACACATTACCAAACAATAGCAAACACAAACAAACGTGTTCAGACAACAGTATCACTACAGCAGAGAGAGAGAGAGAGAGAGAGAGAGAGAGAGAGAGAGA
>NW_015505909.1:713836-720587 GCF_001515645.1 Sinocyclocheilus grahami | reverse complement strand
AGAGAGAGAGAGAGAGAGAGAGAGAGAGAGAGAGAGAGAGAGAGAGAGAGAGAGAGTGTGTGTGTGTACCTGGTATTTATCATGTTATGGGGACATTTTTGAGGTCCCCATAAGGAAACAAGCTTATAAATCGTACAGAATGAATTTTTTTGAGAAAGTAAAAATGCAGAAAGTTTCCTGTAAGGGGTAGGTTTAGGGGTAGGGTTGGTGTAGGGCAATAGCATATACAGTTTGTAGAGTATAAAAACCATTACACCTATGGAATGTCCCCATAAAACATGGAAACACAACATATGTGTGTGTGTGTGTGTGTGTGTGTGTGTGTGTGTGTGTGTGTGTGTGTGTGTCGTAGGGCTGTAGGGATCACACGGTAGGACCGTACTGTGATCATTGTGCTCCTGGATACTACGGAGACGCCACCAGAGGAACTGCAGAAGACTGTCAGCCATGTGCTTGTCCTCTTCTGAACCCATCAAACAAGTACGTCAGCACTGATGTCAAGAAGTCATGACATCAGAACCTACTAGTGGTCAACTGATATATCGCCAAGGCCGATATTTGGCATTTTTCAAATATCGGCATTGGCCGATAAGTTTTCCTGTTTGGCCGATGCGTTTAAGGTGCGCCGGACTTTTATTTTGACTGCACTGAGAGCGACAGCGCCTGAACACACAGTGCTCACATTCTCCTCCTCTTGTTCGCTGTTGTCGTTAACAGTTCTGTCTAAATACGGATAGAAGTCTGTCTAATTATCAGATAGAACGGTTAAACAAAGGAATTAAAATGTATACAGAAAGCCTTATAACGATTGTTTTTATATTATTAGTAATAGAATGGCAAACATTATAATACTTTCTTGTTTGCCGTCAGCATTCAGCAAATACGCATTTATATCATTTAAACAAATCTTTGAATGTCTAATAAACATCTAATTTCAAAAACCTTGCAAACTTAGCCAGATCCAGTTGTGAGATCTTGTGAAGTGTGCATGTGACCTGCACGATCGTGTGTTCTCTGTGTAACGGTCGGTCCGTGTGAATTGAATGCGGACAGGAGGAGAGTTCAGCTTCACTGAGGCACGTGATCGGCAAACTTTAAGCTCATGATTTTAAATTATGATTTTTTTATGCATTTGCCCACTGTCATATTCATGTCATTTTCACTGTGTGCTGTATGTAAAATGAGTGTTACCTTGGCTTTATTTGAAAAAAATATGATTAATGCACACAAACTTCCCAGAATACTGAGTGCCCTGTTGGTTACAGTGTTTACCTTTTTAATTATATTTTTATTAAATATTTATTTATTTGTGAAAAATACTATGTCATCTAAAGTATAAGTATGTTTAACAACTTTATTTTTTTATAAATTTTCAAATGATTTCAAATTTCTTAAATATGAATTAAATTAAATTATATCAGCTTTATATCGGCCATCGGCCACCCTGCTTTCCAAGATATCGGCATCGGCTGTCAAAAAACCCATTAACCCTACAAATAAACACCATCAATAATCAAAGTATTTTCAGAATATTACTGTATATAACTATTATGTTCTCCTATATTACATACATGTCCTCCTGAGACCCAGCCGTATACTTTTTCCTCTGTAAAAGACAGTATATTTGAGCATATTTCTCACAGTTAGTCAAAGTTTTGAGTCTGGATTTTCAGACTTTTCAGACATACCACATGTTTGAAGGATTGACCATGAAAACTCCCTCTCCTTAGTCTTTAAAATTATTGACATTGACTGAATCACTGAATTCAGCACTCTTATGGAAATATGATCATATTTTTGTAATTATCATTTATCATATCATCATGACTAATTTTCAAATATGAGATATTCTTATGAAAATGTTAAAAATGTATAATCATTCTGTAATATATTTAATAACATAAATCATCTTTGTAAAGATTTTCAATAAAAAAAAGAAGCTTGGAACCTAAAAATGGATTGGTGGATGAAAAAAAACAGTGTTTTTGCCTATAGGTCCTATAGTGCATAGCATAAAATATCAATAAAATATATTTTTTCATAAAACAAATTTCCCATTTCTTTCTTATGCTCCAAACAATGACATGACATAGGAAAACAAAAAAAAATTTATCTGGGTCTCAGGAGGATATAATATTTATGTTTCATATTAACAATGAGGATCTCAATTACCATGACACATTCACTTACACTCAATTTAAATTCAGAGTTTCAAGTAAAAAAGAAAAAAAAACGATTGTACTGTATAACTAAATCAAAATAACAGAAATAAACCCAGTACTAAATGTCTCCAGGTTACGTATATAACCATGGTTCCCCGAAGGGAACGAGACGCTTTGGGAACACCCCGGCGAGACCATGTAAAAAAGCATGTATGAAATCAGTCCAATAGAGAAGCGAGACGTCACGAGCAGGGTGACGTGAGCAACCAGGAAGTATAAAAGCGCATCTGGCAAATGCACATGTTAGCTTTTGCGGAAGGGAGCGCCTGCAGGGATGCTGGGAATATGGCAGAAAGACGCAGCATTTCTTTCCCTTCGGGGAACAATGGTTACATACGTACCCTGGAGACGTTCCCCTTCAGGAACTCGAGCTGCGTCTAAACGCTTTGGGAATGAGAATACCCGCTGCGCCATACGAGTAAGTCCCTGTCAAGTTTGTATCTGGTGAGCACACCAAGACGAGAGAACCTGGGACCCTGGAGTAGATGTAAATTGTAAAATCGGACAAATGTGTGCAGAGAGGACCAGCCCTCCGCAGCACAAATATCTTGAAGGGCCACGCCCACTGATAAAGCATTGGAGGCCGCCATACTCCTAGTCGAGTGCGCCCGATGGGTGACTGGAGGCCAGAGGACTCGTAGGCCAGTGTGATGGTCTCGACCACCCACCTACTCATAGTTTGCTTACAGCCCCTTTCTTAGGTGAACCAAAGCAAATGAATAACTGATCTGCCTTACGCCACTGGGCAGCTCTGTGAACGTAAGTGAGATTGAGTCTTTCCTGGCCTGTTTTCTGGAAGGGAGGAGGACAAAAGGCTTGTAGTACTACAGGACCCGGCGAAGAAGTGGGCACCTTAGGGACATACCCGGGTCTTGAGTAAAGGAACGCCCTAACCATGCCCGGGGCAAACACCAGGCATGATAAAGTGAGTGCCTGCAGATCCCCTATCCTCTTCAGTGAGGATATGGTGAGTAAGAAGATCGTATTCAGCGTTAGCAGCTTGTCAGAGATATCTTCAATGGGTTCGAAAGGACACAAAGCCTCCAGAACCACCGCCAGGTCCTATGAGGGCACCTTGTTGTGCTGTACTGGCCTCAGCCTCCGAGTGCCATGGAGGAAACGTGTAACTTACGGGTGTCTTCCCAATGACTGACCATCTAGAAGGGTGTGGTAAGCAGCTATGGCTGCCATGTATACCTTCAGACTGGAGGGCGATAACCCTGCGGAGAAATGCACCTGCAGAAACTCCAGAACTTTACCAACTCGGCAGTTGACTGGGACTTGCAGTCGCTGTCCGCACCAAGAAGTGAAAAGTCTCCACTTCAATGCATACAGTTTCCTCATGGCAGGAGCTCTGGACTGGAGTATGGTCTCAACAACCTCAGTAGAGACACTGGATGCTAGGAGCTGTGCCCCCTCAGGGGCCACGCCCCCAGGATCCATAACTCCAAGCGGGGGTGAAGAATGGTGAGAGGAGCCTGAGAGAGGAGATCCCTCCTGATTGGAATCTCCAACGGAGGGCCGTCGAGGAGGGACACAAGGTCTGAGAACCATACTCGGTTGGCCAGAATGGGGCTACTTACAGAAGATGGAACCCATCCCGGCATACTCTCTCCAGAACTCCCGGAAGCAGAGCGATCGGGGAAAAAGTGTACAGACAGAGCCTCGGCCACGTCTGCACCATGGCGTCCAGCCCAAGTGAAGCTGGATGCATGAGGGGGAACCAGAGTGGACAGTGTGTTGTTTCCTGCGACACAAATAGATCCACTTCCGCCTGGCCGAACTCCCTCCATAGGAGCTCCACCACCTCTGGGTGGAGCCTCCATTCCTCAGGCCTCAGCCCCTGTCTCGACAGGATGTCTGCTCCCTGATTGAGGTGCCCAGGGATGTAGACTGCTCTGATTGAGAGGAGCTTTCCCTGAGCCCACAGGAGGATATGTTGCGCCAGCCTGTAAAGGGGGCGAGAGCGCAGACCCCCCTGCCGGTTGATGTCGGAGACCACGGATGTGTTGTCTGTGAGGACAAGTACATGATGTCCCCTTAGGTCTGGAAGTAAGTGTTTTAGAGCTTGAAACACGGCCAGCATCTCCAGGTAGTTTATGTGCCACATAAGATGATAGCCTTCCCTCCGACCTTGGGCAGAGCGGCCACTCATGACCGCTTCCCAGCCCGTGAGGGAGGCATCTGTCGTTAGCATTACGCGACGACAAGGAGCCCCCAATATCGGCCTTGAGACAGGAACCAAGGTTTCCGTTCACATGTATAAGGCACATAAACATCGCCGCGTGACCTTGGTCCTATCACGTTGGACGCAGCTGCCATCAGACCCAACAGTCTCTGAAACTGTTTGACAGTGAGTGACTGGCCTTTTCTCACTCCGCTCATGGCTGTGAGAATTGCTTCGATACGAGAAGGAGACAACTGTCCCTGCATCGTTGTCGAATCCCACACCACACCCAGATAAGTGGCACTCTGTAGTGGAGAAAGCACACTTTTCTTGGCATTGATCCGTAACCCCAGCTCTTTGATATTGGCGAGGATGACATCTCGATGTCGAGCCACCAACTGCTCCGATTGAGCTAGTATCAACCAGTCATCGATGAAGTTGAGTATGCAGATGCCCTGGAGTCGCAGTGGAGCCAGAGCAGTATCCACACACTTGGTGAAAGTGCGGGTTGAGAGTGACCAGCCGAACGGAAGAACCCAATACTGGTATGCTTCGCCCCAGAAAGCAAACCTCAGGAACCTCTTGTGTTGAGGAAGGATGGATACGTGGAAGTATGCGTCCTTGAGATCTATCGTGAGAAATCAGTCCTTGGACCTGATTTGAGACACAATCTGTTTGATAGTGAGTATCTTGAACTGAAACCGTTTGATAGCGCGGTTCAAAAGATGCAGATCTATGATTGGATGCAATCCTCCATCCTTCTTCAGAACGATGAAGTAACGGCTGTAGAACCCTGACTCTCTCGAGAGAGGAGGAACACGTTCTATGGCCTCCTTCCTCAAGAGAGTGTCTACTTCTTGTTCCAATACCAGAGCCTGCTCGGGGCCTACTAATGTAGGAATGACCCCGTTGAAGCGAGGTGGATGAGAACCGAACTGAATTCTGTAACCTCTCTCTACAGTGTGCAGGACCCATTGTGAGATATTTGGCAGAAGTGTCCACGCTGTCATAAAGTCTACTAAGGGAACCAGTCTCTCGAGACTGGCCTCTGGTGTTGCTAGAGGAGGGGACGAGCTTGAGGGGACTTGCTTTCCCGTGCCGTACCGTCGCCAAGCGGCAACTGGGAAATTCAGTCATCGGAGCTCACTGAGCCCTGAAGCACCGGGGATGGCAGGGGTATTAGTGAAGTTCCCTGAGGGCACTGAGGAGGATCGGGCACCGTATACCGAGGTGTGTACCTCTCCTCCCCAGGGTGGGCTGCTCTCGGGATGATGGAATTGTCAGGACCGCTTGGCAGAGGTCCTCTTTGACAGAATAACGGACCACAGATCAGCTTTCTGTTTAGAGAACCCCAACCGAGAATGCCACCCCACCCCCTGCTCTTTCGTCGGGTGTTTCTGGGTCTGGCGATATGAGGATCTGATTGGAGCTCTATTGGACTGATTTCATACATGCTTCAGTACGTGGTCTCGCCGGGGCATTCCCAAAGTGTTTCAATGTAGCTCGAGTTCCTGAAGGGAAACTAAATATGTTCATTAAAGGGGTCATCGGATGCCCATTTTACACAAGTTGATATGATTCTTTAGGGTCTTAATGAAAAGTCTATAACATACTTTGGTTAAAATTTCTCAATGGTAGTGTAAAACAACACCCTTTTTACCCTGTCAAAATCAGCTCTGCAGACATCAACCCGTTCTGTTGCATGTCCCTTTAAATGCTGATGAGCTCTGCTCACGCCACCCCTCTCTCCCGTGGGGTGAGGAGCCATTCTCGGAGACTGTTAACTTTAGCCGCATTTAGCCACAGAACTTGCTAACTAGCGCATTATTAGGAAAGGTGATTTGCAAAGATTCCTAAAACCTTATACTCACTTCTTCTGTTGGTAAAGCTAGATCACGAATGATTCGCGCAAACATAACCGCATTTAGGTAGATCGGGGGGTACATTCCCTTCAAAAACAAACGTAAACCTCTGCGTCTTCAGTGACTCAGATGTCAGGAGTAAATGACGACTGCTATGTTCATTATTACATCCAACAACAAAACACTTCAATCGCTTAGGAGACATTCTTGTCTACATCTGCTCCGGCGTCAAAACAATGCAGGTCGGACTGTTACAGCACACTCAGGGCGGGTCTAAGATAAGATGACCTTGTCAATCAACAATTGAGGGAGGGGCCTTCATCCGTGTTACATCACAGAGACAGGAATCTGAGAACGGCCTGATTTGAAAAAGGGGATATTATTTTTAGGGATTAAATAAAAACCCCTGGGTGGATTTTTATCATTATAGGGTAGATGTGTACACACACTGCCAACACACATTTATGTTCAAACAACATGTAAAAGTGAATTTAGCATCC
>NW_015505909.1:708693-712777 GCF_001515645.1 Sinocyclocheilus grahami | reverse complement strand
CTCGACAGGATGTCTGCTCCCTGATTGAGGTGCCCAGGGATGTAGACTGCTCTGATTGAGAGGAGCTTTCCCTGAGCCCACAGGAGGATATGTTGCGCCAGCCTGTAAAGGGGGCGAGAGCGCAGACCCCCCTGCCGGTTGATGTCGGAGACCACGGATGTGTTGTCTGTGAGGACAAGTACATGATGTCCCCTTAGGTCTGGAAGTAAGTGTTTTAGAGCTTGAAACACGGCCAGCATCTCCAGGTAGTTTATGTGCCACATAAGATGATAGCCTTCCCTCCGACCTTGGGCAGAGCGGCCACTCATGACCGCTTCCCAGCCCGGGAGGGAGGCATCTGTCGTTAGCATTACGCGACGACAAGGAGCCCCCAATATCGGCCTTGAGACAGGAACCAAGGTTTCCGTTCACATGTATAAGGCACATAAACATCGCCGTGTGACCTTGGTCCTATCACGTTGGACGCAGCTGCCATCAGACCCAACAGTCTCTGAAACTGTTTGACAGTGAGTGACTGGCCTTTTCTCACTCCGCTCATGGCTGTGAGAATTGCTTCGATACGAGAAGGAGACAACTGTCCCTGCATCGTTGTCGAATCCCACACCACACCCAGATAAGTGGCACTCTGTAGTGGAGAAAGCACACTTTTCTTGGCATTGATTCGTAACCCCAGCTCTTTGATATTGGCGAGGATGACATCTCGATGTTGAGCCACCAACTGCTCCGATTGAGCTAGTATCAACCAGTCATCGATGAAGTTGAGTATGCAGATGCCCTGGAGTCGCAGTGGAGCCAGAGCAGTATCCACACACTTGGTGAAAGTGCGGGTTGAGAGTGACCAGCCGAACGGAAGAACCCAATACTGGTATGCTTCGCCCCAGAAAGCAAACCTCAGGAACCTCTTGTGTTGAGGAAGGATGGATACGTGGAAGTATGCGTCCTTGAGATCTATCGTGAGAAATCAGTCCTTGGACCTGATTTGAGACACAATCTGTTTGATAGTGAGTATCTTGAACTGAAACCGTTTGATAGCGCGGTTCAAAAGATGCAGATCTATGATTGGATGCAATCCTCCATCCTTCTTCGGAACGATGAAGTAACGGCTGTAGAACCCTGACTCTCTCGAGAGAGGAGGAACACGTTCTATGGCCTCCTTCCTCAAGAGAGTGTCTACTTCTTGTTCCAATACCAGAGCCTGCTCGGGGCCTACTAATGTAGGAATGACCCCGTTGAAGCGAGGTGGATGAGAACCGAACTGAATTCTGTAACCTCTCTCTACAGTGTGCAGGACCCATTGTGAGATATTTGGCAGAAGTGTCCACGCTGTCATAAAGTCTACTAAGGGAACCAGTCTCTCGAGACTGGCCTCTGGTGTTGCTAGAGGAGGGGACGAGCTTGAGGGGACTTGCTTTCCCGTGCCGTACCGTCGCCAAGCGGCAACTGGGAAATTCAGTCATCGGAGCTCACTGAGCCCTGAAGCACCGGGGATGGCAGGGGTATTAGTGAAGTTCCCTGAGGGCACTGAGGAGGATCGGGCACCGTATACCGAGGTGTGTACCTCTCCTCCCCAGGGTGGGCTGCTCTCGGGATGATGGAATTGTCAGGACCGCTTGGCAGAGGTCCTCTTTGACAGAATAACGGACCACAGATCAGCTTTCTGTTTAGAGAACCCCAACCGAGAATGCCACCCCACCCCCTGCTCTTTCGTCGGGTGTTTCTGGGTCTGGCGATATGAGGATCTGATTGGAGCTCTATTGGACTGATTTCATACATGCTTCAGTACGTGGTCTCGCCGGGGCATTCCCAAAGCGTTTCAATGTAGCTCGAGTTCCTGAAGGGAAACTAAATATGTTCTGTGTGTGTGTGTGTGTGTGTGTGTGTGTGTGTGTGTGTGTGTGTGTGTGTGTGTGTGTGTGTGTAAAATGCCGAGCAACACCATAAGTTTGGGTTTGTGATGTGTTTGTTTGAGTAGACTAGTCAAACAAATCTTAATCTCTAGGCCATATGGATCTCTGTCCCAGTGTGACATGAAATACAATTCAGGGATAAGACTGAGCAAATGGCTTGATCCTCTGTGGTGAGTTTAAAGTGGCCACAAATGCAATATAGCGCAAAGCAGCTCCCTCGCTGTGAATTTCATGTTTTTTTCTTAATTTCATTAGCATCAGAAATCACTGAGCTCATCTATCATACAGAATATTTCCATCAGTCGCTCTGTTTATTTCTCTTTCTTTCTCACCCCTTCATGTTCCACGCTGGTAACGATCTCTCTCGTTCTCTGAAGGTTTGTATGCTGATGTGTTAGCATTAACATATGCTGCATTCTGGGGAGGTTGCGTTGGCAGACCAGCCAGCTCTGTACGCAGACTAAATTACAGTGTTGTCATGGAATACGGCGTCTAGGTGGAAGAAAGGTCTCGGCTCTGCTGTGACCCCACCTCTGAAACAGATGGAGAGGGACTGGTGCAGTGCCAGTGCTGGTACACACTAGCTGGCACCAAAGCTCTCCACGCTAAGCCATTAGCAGACACGAAGTGAAGGGAACGGGAATGAGGGAGCTGATGGTGTGTTATGGAGGACAAGTGGAGAAAAGTTAGAGAGGAGAGAGAGAGTGAATGGAAAGGTTTATCGTTCTGGGAAAAGCCAGGGACAGATGCACACAACAATCCATCACCGCTCAGACGGGGCTCGAACCCAGCCTGTACCCTGAGAGACCCACTGAAAGAGATGTGAAGGACATACTTCACACAAACTCAGTCAGGCAGCACACGTCGCTCCTAAAACGTGTTCTTAAAAACGCATTGTGTCGAGGCCATCCAACAGGAAAGCCACATTAAATGGAGCGCAAATAGAGGCTTCTTGTGAGAAAAAGACTACAGTAATCACACACGGGCTTTCAAAGGAGGTCAATGAGAAGGCAGAGATCTGAATATGAACTCAAATATTTCTCATTAAATCTTCCAGAACCTGAACATTTACATTTGCACTATGCATTTGCACACACTTACCTAGATCAGCCTTGAGGTTCCTTTTTTTCTTGTGATGCTTTTTACCGTTTACTGCATTTTGGGGCTTGACTTTTGAGGGCCCAAGGTGGTCGCCTACCTTTGCCTATTGGGTAAGTCCACCTCTGCTTTTGGGAAATGTCAATGAATCCACATTCATTATATAGCTTTATACTTGTATGCCAACTGTTATCTCATCTGTGCCTTTTTTAGTTGAGTCTTCTATAGAGAAACATTTCAAAGAAACTTTAAAGATCAGCATTTTCCAACAGGGCCATAACCACCATAGACACCGAAAAGGATATGTCAGTTCTAGTATTCAGAATAGCAGTTAGCCAATGTGTGGTTTTCAGTGTTTTGAATCTTAAATTATTACATTTAGTACCAACAAATCCTAAATATGTGGTTGCATCCTTGGCCAGCAGTCAACAGTGGCACATAACTGGCTCTCTTTAAACAGAAATCATTGCAGAATACAAGACATCATACATCATTTTCAACACCAGATCCCAATTTTCATCTGAGCAAATCAGATGAACTCTATCCAGTATCTGTAGAGCCAAACTGAGCCCACTGGAGTGCTACCAAAAACAGTAAAGCTTGTTTTATTAGAGTACACAGAATAAAGATGAGCAACAAGTGCCACAATTGCTGATTCCTTCAATATTGAAATATCTCACTTTTCTTAAGACACAAATTCAGAGACTTTAGTGTCGATTTCAATGATGACTGACATGATTGATAAATTGGTGAACTAAATTTCATATGTAGTAACAGCTATCCAAACTGAATACAGATTATTTGATTTATATTTGTAGTTCATATACAGTATAGTCTAAGCT
Source organism: Sinocyclocheilus grahami (assembly GCF_001515645.1). Lineage (NCBI taxonomy): Eukaryota > Metazoa > Chordata > Actinopteri > Cypriniformes > Cyprinidae > Sinocyclocheilus > Sinocyclocheilus grahami. The sequence continues at coordinate 708,930 of NW_015505909.1, read as the reverse complement.
ACTCTTGGGGGGTTATATGCAGTTTAGTGTAGTTGTGCTTTGGATCTATAGATTTTTTTACTATTTGTAAATTTATAAATGTGATTATTTGGTAGATTAGCTCCCGGCACTGCATATTTTGCATGTCTCCTTTGTCTCACACACCCCTTTTAGGTCTTGGAGTCTCTACTGATTCAACTCTACAGTTGAATCAGGTGTGTTTGATTAAGGAGACACACAGAATGTGCAGTGTTGGGG
>NW_015505909.1:697442-708677 GCF_001515645.1 Sinocyclocheilus grahami | reverse complement strand
ACATGCACCAGAATAATGGCAAGAAAGTGCCATTCTGAATTATCAGGTAAACACAGAGTGAGAGAGAGAGGAAGCTGCTTGCTAATGGAACTGCATGTATATGCGGATAAAAGTGCCCATTTCTGTTGTCCATGCATATGTAATCAGAGTGAAACCACAGTGTGAGCCTGCTGTTGCTCTTACACTGCAGTTGTGCTCTCTGAAACAGGTCTTATATTCATCCCCTCTGCTTCATTCACACACTGTGTATGTGTTTGTTGTGAAGCATGCCGTAAGCTCTGAGAGTGTAGTGGGCAATCAGTAACAGTAATGGGTTTAGTGATACTTTCAGTTTAAGAATCACTGACCCAAAACATAAAAACCCAATACCCACCTCTCTCCACCCCACTCAGTCTTTCACTGACCTAATTCAGCTCAGTCCCTCTAAGGCGCCTGGTTCTGCTCTGAAATAGAGTACTTATGTTTAGTTTGGCCCTGCATGGCCAGTGACACCTGAAACTGCGAGTGAGTCAGAGAGAGCAGGCTGAGGTGAATGGGGTAAAGAGAGAACAGAAATAAGAGTTTGGAACAGTCCCAGGTTTTTTTTAGTAATTGTTCCCTTGTGTGCAGACACACAGGAAGCTGACCATATATATGGCCTGGGTTAAAGACACCTGGCCCGAGTCATCAGTGCTTAAGAGGGCACTCTCACAGCAGAGCTAACGACAGGAGAAATTATGAGCTGGCACCAGAGAAAGAGGTACCTTTAAAGGGTACCGAAGCAGCAGACGTGATAGTTTGTCTGACAGTATATTGGGGGTTATGTACTTTTGAAACAGTAGGTGGGGACTTTTCCATTTACACAGACACTTAAAGAGATTCTGTATTCATTTACTAACCCATGTTTATGCTCATTGACTTCTAATTTGTCATTTAATAGATACCAGTCTTTACTCTCTTATTACACTAAATGCTAATAATAATAAAAAATCATAATAAAGTATGAAAATAGTGAAAATAAAAAAAACTGCATAATCAGATGTTTCATTGTAATTTGGCCTAGCAGGATGTACATGGAAATGCTACTAAATCGGACCTAAGACAGAGCCTTGTGGCACTCCATATATATCAGTTAAAGATCGGTCACACTACACTTTTCGTTCCATTGACTTCCATTCATGCACATGCAAATGCGGGAGAGCAGACGTCCAAGCTTCTGCAAAGTTGTTTCGCATTCCACTCTGTTCCAAAGTTCAAGTGTGGTGAGCTCAGACCTGTGAATTTGTAACAAGTGAAACCGTGTGACCAATACAATGTCGATACGTTACGGCATGACCTCGTAGCTGAATTAAAAGAACATAAATGTAAAACTGCAGCAATGCAAGAAAGTGGAGTAGATTGTATGTTTTTATTTTGGATTTATTTTTATTTGTTATGTGTTAGATTTAAGTTGATCATGTCAGATCACGACTGTTGCAGAGTCAGAAAAATGTTGCATACTTAAAGTCTAGTGTGACTGTGGCTTTAGTCTGAGACAGCTCCACATTTACACATATCCGTAGGAAATAATCTGACAAGTAAAATTTAAACATGATTCCACTACTTTACAAAGAATATTATGAGCAAAAGAAATACATCCAAATTCCGATGATAAACATCAATTGGACAACCATTTTCTTTCTCGTATTCTCAGAAATGAAAGTGACAACATATCAGTTCCTTTATAGTTTGTTATATTTTATGTATATGTGTATATTTTACACTACAACATATGAATGAATGGAGTGGCTCATTTTCATTCCATTATCTGATTTTTTTTTCTCTGAATATATAAAAAATTTGGCATCAGACCCGTTCTGAATGTTTTAATGTAAAAAAATATTTTCTGAGTGATTCACATTTTCCAAATTGCATTTACAGTCATGTCCTTAGAAGACAATTTCCTACCAAAGCATGAAGTTACATGAAGGTCACTTATCGTTTTAAATAGCAGTGCTAGATACCAAGTACCAGGACAGGCGGTTAGGTAAAAATCACACTTATAAATGCAGATGTTACTATATATATGTACCAAGATTTCTTAAATAAGACATGAGCCCAGAGCATTTGTACTGCTGAAGGGATATTATGTCTTTTAAAGTTATTGTGAGATCTAAGACTTTGTTTAAAAGTTGAAATCTCCAACATGCACAGTTAAAACTAGATTCTGCACTAGCATGCCACTGGGCCTGTAAAGACAAGCAATACCATATTCAATTAATAAGTCTAGGGTGGCTTGCGGAATCCGCTGAGCGTGAGTGAAACACGGTGATTACTTTCTCTTTCCACCATCATGCAGATAGCACAGTCGTGTGCAGATAAGCGCAGAGGAATCCATTTAACATGAAGGCAGTGGATATACTGTGCGTGTTTATCAGCCAGCAACACAAGTTGCTTCAGTAGAGATATAGGATCCAAACGCACCGACAGCAGATAAGAAGAGCGGCTGGGCGAAGCGAGCGGAGGAAGTGATAGCGTCTCTTCCCCTTATATTTCTCTCACATTCTCATCGTCTGTGCTTTGTTTTGGCGAGAAAAGTCTCTGATGTTCTTTTCATGATCAAAATAAGGTTGTTCATCAGACGTACTGTAATGGAATCAGTTCAGTACACAGCTCCTTTAAAAGAGAAACGGTAAATGACTCGTCAGGAAATACAATATACTTAAATGCTTTCCTTAAGTGTTTCCATTTATCCCACTTTACCCCAGCTATTCTTGACAAACTATCTGTTAAGCTCAGCTTTAGCTTCTACAGTACATCGCAAGTGCTAAAGCCACCTCTGATCTGATTCAAACTGCAATTACAAATGACAAATTAACAGCTACATCACTAGATGTTAAATATACATAACTGTACATAAGGTATAAATGTTCAGTCAGTTGGTCAGTATCACAAAACAAACCCACACACAGTGACCCAAGCTGGCTGACTGTGCATTGTAAAACAAAGCAATGAAACAAATCCATATGAAATGTTGATTTGAGTGTAAATTGTTTTATTATGTGTATCATGTTTTGAAGTGTATGCATCTCTAAAGCATGCATCCTCTCTACTCTGGATGACCTCAGGTGTGCTAATGGCTATTTCGGTCGTCCCAACGTTCCTGGGGGTTCCTGCCAGCCGTGTATGTGTAACGGTAACCTGGATCTTACAGCAGAGCTCAGCTGCGATCCGGTGACTGGAGCCTGTCTGCGCTGTCGTGAGGGATATGGAGGACCGGACTGTGAAAGGTGCGCTGACGAATACTTTGGTGATGCCCTCATAGCCAAGAATTGCCGAGGTGAGTGAAGGAGCAGAGTTTGATTGTTTTCAGATCATAGCCCTTTGACTAACAGCAACATGTGATGTCTAATCTCTTAAGATCTCAATATTAGACAATTTAAGAATAAATAATTGGAGAAATCCTGCATACATCACCAGAGATAAGGCTGACATTTTCACATTTCGCTTTTGGTTAAACATTACAAAAGGTCAATAATAATAATAAACAAACAAACATAAACATGGATGAATTGTTTACAATAAGATATAACATGCATAATGTAAAAACACAATTTATGCTCTCCATTGATTTTTTATAAATTCTGTTTAAACCTAAAGGCAGATCTACCATGACCTCTGAGTTTGTTAGATGACTGTATTTTCTTCTGCAGAAGACAGTCGGTGTGATTTCAACTTTTTAAAAACCATGTTTATTGACTGAATGCCCTACATGAATGTCCCTATTGACTACACTACCCATAATCCTTTAGAGAGATCCACCAATCAAGTCACAGTTACCATGATCACAGTTGTAGACAATTCTGTTTTTGTTTTTATGAAATTGTGATTTGATTGGTGTGCTATTAGTTCATTATTACACAAAATAATTTAGACCTATATAATACAGTTATACTTTATTTTATGAATATCATTGTTTTTGTAAAATTAAGATGACCTGTTAAATATGTACTTTGAAGGTCTAAATGAAAATGTAAAAAGTTAGTCTTTGAACCTCCCAGAGCAGAAAATTGGACACTCTATAACTGCAGTAAAAGGGGGGATATTTTGTGCCTTTCCTAAGACAAACCATATTTGGTTGTCACTTTAGGAATTTTTTAATGTGTCTGTTTTTGTAGAAATTAAATTGTGTTCTTCCAGACAGCCTGTGTGTGTGTGTGTGTGTGTGTGTGTGTGTGTTTAATGTGTCTGTTTTTGTAGAAATTAAATTGTAGACAGCCAGACAGCCTGTGTGTGTGTGTGTGTGTGTGTGTGTGTGTGTGTGTGTGTGTGTGTGTGTGTGTGTGTGTGTGTGTGTGTGTTTGTGTGAGGTGAGTTGATCCAGTAGCACGGGCCGTCTACCCTCAAGGACAATACACACAGATTCCCCTCCAACAAGCCTCACGCTGCACCATCTGTGCTCCATCTCAGTCAGAGAAAGTGTGTGTGCATTATATTGAAATGCAATCTGTCCTCCTGCAGCCCTACAGCAGTGTGCCCACAGTTACACCGTGCTGTAATTTTAAGCAGGATAGAGTCATTCTGTTCGATTGTTTTCCACACACACTGCACTAATTAGCATGCAAAGGGGTCATGGAATATTGAATAATCTCACTGGTTTTTAATTTTAGTTGTTATACACGCCAGAGGCAAGTTCAAAGCACATTTGGGTTGCACACATTCCCTTGGTTGTGCATGAAACATGACAATGAAACAGTTTCCCAGAGTTTATGTGTTCCTACTGATTTTAACAGTGCTTAGTTCATTTGATGTGGTTATAATATTGCAAAACATATTCAGATGGTGGGGTCCGAACTGAAAGTCTGGGATTCAAAGTCTTATTTAAACCTGTAAGGAAACAGGAAGTCTTAGGATTTTTAATGTCAAATTTGTGATGTGAAAAATTGTGTAAAAATTAATAATTGTTCATGTTGTGATATTCCCATGTTAACTTTTTTAAATAAAAGTTTGACTCAAATTGTTATACTTATGCTATTATCAGACTGATTTCTTATGTTAAATTAGAAAATTGCTAAATAGAAACATTCCACTAATATCAGATATTGTACAAACGTCATATTTGAAAAATATGCACCAAGTTTCAGTAGGCCTATCTACTAAAACATATACATCAGTCAAGGGGAGTGAAGCGGAGCCAATGCTTGTCCATTTTTAACCTCTGAAGCATGTTTATATTTAATGTGAGATTATAGGACTTACTTTATTTCTGCTGGGAATAACAAGTTTCGAAGAGAAGAATCATCAGTAAAACAATGCAGTGCAGCACAGCGCTCAGTGGGATGCTTACAGAAGTAGTTTAATGACCTACATTACACAGAAAGGCTTCTTTACCTGCAGTGTTGTACATAATGAAGTACACGCCAGTTCCTCCTAAACACAACAACACTTTGTTTGGAATATATATATACAGTATGTATTGTCAAAACATTGATGGAAATGTCACTGATCACGATTTAGTGTCAACGTCAAACTACAATCATATCTGTGGCCATAGTGCATTCTTAGTGAATTCCCTCCTGAGTGTGTTTTATGTACACTGCCAATCAGAAGTTTGGTGCCAATCAAAAGTTGGTGGGCTCTGCCTCTGACTCAGGTACAGGAGTTGGTCCACAAGGTGGAGAGAGACTGCTGCTAGATCCATAGGTATTATTATTTATTATATAACTCCCATCCAGGTACTGACCAGCTCAACACTGCTTAGCTTCAGTGGGCAACCAGTTTTGGCATACACACTATTACACTATTACTACCTTCAGAACCATTAAAAACCAATGAGAACCATATTCCAAACTTTTGACTGGCAGTGTATGTTCTGGATATAAAGGCAAAATATAACCTACTGTCACTCTAGATGTAATGTCTTCATGTCTAGTCGTGTTTCTCTCTACAAGTTTCTCTCTGTGTCTCTGTGTAGCGTGTCAGTGTCACACTAACGGATCGTTCTCAGAGGTGTGCCATCAGGAGACCGGACAGTGCCAGTGTCGACAACATGTTGTTGGACGTCAGTGTGATGAGTGCATGGTGAGTATACAGCACACCACACCAAATGCAGTCATTTCTGTCATTGGGTTAGATTGACATTACTGTATGCATAACACATTCCCTATTCATTGCGTCAGTGTGAGTAATTTTCTTATATATTTTTTATATTTTCTTATTTTTGTCTCTGCCTCTTCATAAACCCGTGTATGTTTAGCCGAATTGTTGGTGGGACAGTGAAGCTCAGTTGTGTAGGCCGTGTCAGTGCAGCGCTCGGGGCTCCGTGTCCCAGCGCTGTGACTCTGAGGGCAGGTGCATCTGTCGGGCCGGATACGTGGGCCGCAGGTGTGACCTCATGCGCCCGCCTCACTCTCGCAGGGAGACCCGGCGACCCGTCCAACAGGTTCCCATCCAACACATCCAGAGATGGGAAAGCAGAGGGGGCTGCCCTCGAGGGGCGTACCGCCCCGGCACAGGGGTAAACGCACGGCATGATGGGTGCACAGGATCTGTGTGTGTGTGTGTGACTTCCTTTGACTCGTCTAATATCAGTTTAAGAGTGTTCAAAATAACACATTATACACATAACTTTTTTTCCCTTTTTATTGCTGATCAGATCAGCTGTTTTTCAAGTTTACTCCTGTTTACAATTTACCAGCCAGGGCTATTATCGTTCACTAAAACTATTCTATAAAAAAAATATGATCTATTGAAATTAAGCTAAAATAAAATGGCAATAGTATATGCAAAACTTTATATGAAAATTAGAAAGGTTGCCTTGGCAACTAACCGAAAAACACTATTTTAGTTGCTGGAAATAAATTGTACTATCTGGACATAAATAAAAACTACAACTGAAATGGAAATCAATTAAAAATAAATAGTAATATTTAAAAAAAATAAAAAAGACCAATACATAACAAAATGACTAAAAATGTAACTAAAATTAAAATGGAAGCTGAAAATATATAAGCTAATTTAAAACATTAATACAAACTATAATAGTGTATGCATAGCTCCTAATTGCAATTTTTATATTTGTTCCTTTGCAAAGTTGTGTTTATATTTTATTTCTGTTATATAAAATATATTCCCTGTAATGTAACATATTAATGTATATCATAATGTATGATGCTGCTTTTCAGGGTAGGTTTTTGGCAACAATAATGCAGTACTGAGGGCATCATGCATCACTTCAAGATCAGCATTATGCATTATACTGTAGGTCATCACATGCATACTGAAAAAAAATATTTAGAATTATTACACTTGCGTTTTCTCACTACCTGTAAATACGCGTTTTTGCACAAAACCTGTGTGAACATTTTCATGCACAAACTGTACCCAACAAGTTCACACTTTTATTCTAAATGTAGAATGTGCTTGAATTCTGCTGGCCTTAGAAACATGGGAATCAAAGTGGGTTTTTTTTATAGATATGATTATTATTAGAAACTGAGTTGCTAAGTGTGAGTTACATGTCTTTCTTATTTCACAGCAACAACATGAGCATGTCAGAACTCGATCTGGGCTTCTTCATAAAGATGTTTATTGCGTTTCATCTGGTTTCGATAATGATACGTTTGGCTTTAAAGGGCTCCTGCATTGCATTCATAATGTTTCTAATGTTCCTGGAGGTGCTCTTATAATGTTGGTTGATTTTTACATCAAAAGTCATAAATTGGAAAATAAATGGTTTTGGCTCTCTGATTTAAACAATCAGTTTAAGGGTTGTGTCTCCTTTCAGATTAAATACCCACTGCTATGACTGGGTAACTTCTATGCATGTGGAATAACAGTTATGAACAAGAGTTCAATACCAACTTACGGTATGTTTTTATAGTGCAGTGACCGCTTACATGTCAAAAGATCAGGGAAATTTTGATTTCTCAATTTATTCCTCAAGGACAAATCCACGTGCAATTGTGTTTGTGCAGAGGTTTTGCATGAGAAACTTTTCTGCATGCTTAAGTACACTTGTGTACAGTTATTAATGAAAGAGACCAAAACAAGTATGCATAATTCAAAGAGACATCCTTTGGTTTTAAGACGGATGTAACATAATGTGCACAGTCTGCGTTGGTTTTTAATTATACATTTACATGTAACATTAGTTAAGTAGCACTTAAGAGAGTCAGTTAATCTGTCAAACTCAGAAAGCACATGGCAGTGTTAAATGCTGTGATTTTTATGTTTTAGTCTTTTCTTAGACTTTAAAAAGCACCAGGCATGGTTATGAGTTCTCTTGGAGGAGAGTTTTGTTACTTTGGCTCACAGCTTTGCATGCTCTGTGTGTGTGTGTGTGTGTGTGTGTGTGTCCTCATATAACTACAACTGAAATGGAAATCAATTAAAAATAAATAGTAATATTTAAAAAAAATAAAAAAGACCAATACATAACAAAATGACTAAAAATGTAACTAAAATTAAAATGGAAGCTGAAAATATATAAGCTAATTTAAAACATTAATACAAACTATAATAGTGTATGCATAGCTCCTAATTGCAATTTTTATATTTGTTCCTTTGCAAAGTTGTGTTTATATTTTATTTCTGTTATATAAAATATATTCCCTGTAATGTAACATATTAATGTATATCATAATGTATGATGCTGCTTTTCAGGGTAGGTTTTTGGCAACAATAATGCAGTACTGAGGGCATCATGCATCACTTCAAGATCAGCATTATGCATTATACTGTAGGTCATCACATGCATACTGAAAAAAAATATTTAGAATTATTACACTTGCGTTTTCTCACTACCTGTAAATACGCGTTTTTGCACAAAACCTGTGTGAACATTTTCATGCACAAACTGTACCCAACAAGTTCACACTTTTATTCTAAATGTAGAATGTGCTTGAATTCTGCTGGCCTTAGAAACATGGGAATCAAAGTGGGTTTTTTTTATAGATATGATTATTATTAGAAACTGAGTTGCTAAGTGTGAGTTACATGTCTTTCTTATTTCACAGCAACAACATGAGCATGTCAGAACTCGATCTGGGCTTCTTCATAAAGATGTTTATTGCGTTTCATCTGGTTTCGATAATGATACGTTTGGCTTTAAAGGGCTCCTGCATTGCATTCATAATGTTTCTAATGTTCCTGGAGGTGCTCTTATAATGTTGGTTGATTTTTACATCAAAAGTCATAAATTGGAAAATAAATGGTTTTGGCTCTCTGATTTAAACAATCAGTTTAAGGGTTGTGTCTCCTTTCAGATTAAATACCCACTGCTATGACTGGGTAACTTCTATGCATGTGGAATAACAGTTATGAACAAGAGTTCAATACCAACTTACGGTATGTTTTTATAGTGCAGTGACCGCTTACATGTCAAAAGATCAGGGAAATTTTGATTTCTCAATTTATTCCTCAAGGACAAATCCACGTGCAATTGTGTTTGTGCAGAGGTTTTGCATGAGAAACTTTTCTGCATGCTTAAGTACACTTGTGTACAGTTATTAATGAAAGAGACCAAAACAAGTATGCATAATTCAAAGAGACATCCTTTGGTTTTAAGACGGATGTAACATAATGTGCACAGTCTGCGTTGGTTTTTAATTATACATTTACATGTAACATTAGTTAAGTAGCACTTAAGAGAGTCAGTTAATCTGTCAAACTCAGAAAGCACATGGCAGTGTTAAATGCTGTGATTTTTATGTTTTAGTCTTTTCTTAGACTTTAAAAAGCACCAGGCATGGTTATGAGTTCTCTTGGAGGAGAGTTTTGTTACTTTGGCTCACAGCTTTGCATGCTCTGTGTGTGTGTGTGTGTGTGTGTGTGTGTCTTCATATATCTGGCATCCATGGGGTGCCACTGACAGTCTGTGCCAGGGCCGCTTCTCATTGGTTGCTACGGTGACAGCGCACCTGTTCCTAGCAGACAGATGGCTGTCAATCACCCACAGCAATGACTGCCACAGTGACTTCACATCCACATGGCGTGGTGTGTGTGTGTGTGTGTGTGTGTGTGTCTTCATATATCTGGCATCCATGGGGTGCCACTGACAGTCTGTGCCAGGGCCGCTTCTCATTGGTTGCTACGGTGACAGCGCACCTGTTCCTAGCAGACAGATGGCTGTCAATCACCCACAGCAATGACTGCCACAGTGACTTCACATCCACATGGCGTGTGCAGATTTATCATCACTGCATGATCATTTTGATCATTAAAATGAAATTGTTGGCATTTACCTCTCAACATGTCTTTACAGTCAGTTGAAGTGAGTGTAAAGGGGACAGAGTACAAACTGGAGACAGAGGCAGATTTCTGTGGTTTGGTTTGATCTGTAATATCTGCATGCACTAAATGACTAAACACAGCACATTCCACGAATAGGTGCAAAAAATGAGCTTGATGCTCTTTATGAAGTAATTTCTTTTGTTATTTTTCTAAAGGTTAAACACCACCCACACATGAAAAACCCCTGTTCTCAACATATGTAATAGTTATCGCTCTAAAAATATAGGATTTGTGCCTTCGTTGCTTTTTAAATCTATTTGTACCTTATTTGTGGAAAGTGCCACACAGCGCAGTCTAGCCATCACTCTGAGAATGGCCTTGTTTTAACCCTCCTCACTGTCTCCTCTCTGTCTCTGCAGTCTGGCTTACACATGCAGGGCGCTCAAGGCTGCGTCCCATGCCATTGCAATTCATTCGGATCGAAGTCGTTTGATTGTGATGAGAGCGGTCAGTGTCGCTGTCAGCCTGGTGTGACGGGACAGAAGTGTGACCGCTGCGCTCCCGGACACTTCAGCTTCCAGGAAGGCGGCTGCACACGTAAGAATTCACCTCCGAACCTCGAGCCCTTGATATGAGACCATGTATGTGCCTCTGTAATTCATTCCAGATTCACCCGTGCATTTCGATTTTTATTTGTACAAACAATAGAACAGTAATTCCATAGGATAGGAAAAGCATTAAAGGTACAGTTCACTTAAGAATTAACATTCTGACATTTTTAATCCCCCCCCTCCTTTCTTTCATTTCAAACCATATAAGTTTTTTTCCCTGCTGTGGATTTTGAAAAAGTCCGTCTAAACTCATCTTTAATTTACATTAATGTCACAAGTGTCTCGCGTTTATTTGTTTTTTGATAGGGGCAATGCATGTTAATAAACATTAGTATAGAATTTATTCTGTTTATTTTTTTTATTTTATTAATTTAATTGTTTGGTTTTTTATTAGTTTTTATTGTTTAAAAAAAAATTTTAATAGCAATTTAGT
>NW_015505909.1:674387-696479 GCF_001515645.1 Sinocyclocheilus grahami | reverse complement strand
AGAAATTTAGTTATTGTTTGCTGCTATATATATATATATATATATATATATATATATATATATATATATATATATAATTCCCAACATTAATTTAGACTAAATTGCCATTACTCATCCTGGTGCATTAAAAAAAATAAAAAATAATAATATATATATATATATAAGACACTTAATATTCTGTAATATTATTGACCTGCAGTGACACTATCAGATTATTTGAACTGAATCGAGCTGAATAATGACACTGCTTGCAGCTGAAATTGAACTTGATGCTGTAAATGAAACATAACAGATGTAAGTGAAACATGGAACTGCTTTACATCTTCTGATCTTTGGAAGAGCAAAAGGTTGTGTGCCAACCACTCACATTTCAGACAATGGCTTTTAATGGGGACATCAACAAGCCTGACCTGTAAGCGCTACAGTATTCATCTGCGGTGTTCATTTAAATTAAGAATAATGTAATTCTCTGTTGGGATGGTGTGTTATTTTGCCCATCTCCTTCAAGCCGGAGCGTCTTCTGTCACGCTATCACACTGATATTACCCCAGCAGAGAGCTGACATTTAGAACAGGTGCTCAGCTGTGCTCCATAATTAACCTGCTCTCTGTTTCTGTCTGTCTCGCAGCGTGCCAGTGTGCCCATGTGGGAAATAACTGTGACGCTAACACAGGTCAGTGTATCTGTCCGCCCAACACCGTGGGAGAGAGATGTGACAAATGTGCGCCCAACCACTGGGGTCACGACATCAGCAGCGGCTGTAAGGTACGGCTCACACCGTCACGGCTTCACTCTGTCTGCTCTGGCTGTGTATATTTATCTTCTGCCGAAACATCATTATTATTCACCCTCTGTAAAGTCTTGTCGAGGTGAATCTTTGAGTTAATGTCGCAGAGAATAGAAGGTGAGCTTGTGGGGATGGGTGGGGTGTGGGGTGGGGAACATTATGATACACCTGTTCTGATATCATAATGAAGAAAAGTAGTAGTAGTTTTGCATAATCTTTTACTCTCTTCCTGGTTCCAATCTGGATCCTCGCAGCAGCATTTTGAACTGAACTTACAAACTCCCATATGTAATGGTTCATAGTAATCAGCCCTGAGCTGGAAACTATATATGTGACTATATGTTTTTTGTTTGTTTGTGTATCAAACTTTGAAGCTGAGTTAAAGATGATGTTTGTGTGTGCAAATTTAAGGGCAAGATGTGGTTGGCAGAAACTGTGCTACGAATATACAGGTGGTGAGACAGAAAGCCACAGAGTTAACCAGAAGTTACCTATCCATAAAACATAGTGAATATTCATGTATAGATGGTGCACAGTCTTATGCAAACAAATAACAAAAAAATGTAACACAAAACACCCTAATGTACACTCTAAGAAAGGTCTGTACTGTAATGTGAAGGGATTTTCTATATTGGTTTCTCAGGTGTTTTCCCTATGTTTTGAATTATGCATTGCATTGTGTTGTGTTGTAGGGTAATGTCCATTTAAAGGAAATGTCCTTATGGGACATTATCAGATTAAAATACCAGTTTAAATTTCAGAGATTTAACTTAACTTCAGTGCCTTATGGTGGGGTGACTTAAAACACTGGCTCAATTTACCCCACAGCATTTGGCTCACTTTACCCCATAGCTGCCATTTTGGAAAAAACTCTGACTTACCAATTCAGGCTAATATTTATCTAAATGATTTGCATGGTTTTATATGTTCCTAAATCACCTAGATGCATCATAAATATTTTTAGACCTGGTTAAATTTGCTTTGATGTAACAGCCATTACATCTGCTATGCTAAAAGTTTACTTTGACAATCTCACTGGCTCAACTTACCGCTCTCTCCCTAAACATAATATATTTTTTATTTCCATTTTTCTACGATGTACATTACTGATAACAAAAATAATAAGAAACAAAACTATTTAAATAAAATATAATAATAATTGATGGTTTCTGCAAGGACTTCTGGGAATGTCCTTTTCCTGTTATTATTATTTTTTTTTTCATTGTAAATTATACAGTAGTTCATAGTTTTCACTTGAAAAAAAACATAAATTTAACAGTATTTTAAAGTAAAGCTACGTATAATGCAATGTTAAATAATTTTTCACCATATATGTTAAGGTAACTTACAGTACAGTTAATCAGTTAATAGGTTTTTACTGTTGCATGCATCAGTACATTGGATGAACTACATTTGTGTGGTGTCATATAATGAACTGACTACTTAGGTGCTGATTACCAATACATTTGTTTTTCAAGTCTCAGATCACCCCTCTCTTTCCTTTGATATCTGCAAACGTGACTTTTCGGTGACAGTGTAATTGAATGTGATTCATAAGCATTGCATTTTATGCAGTGGCACATACAACACACAGGTTAACATCGCCTTACCTAAAGCAATTTCTGGTAAAACTTACCAAAAGGTTGGTAGCCATATAAACTTTAATGTCTCTGTAGTAAACAGAGTTTGTAAGGCATAACAACAGTATGAGATGTTGTGTTTCTGAAAAATATTACCTATATATATATACACACACACACACACACACAGTGGGTATAGAAAATAATTTGTTGCTTTGCATCCGGAAATGAAGACAGACACAGTTTTTTGTTTCGTCCAGCTGTATTTACTCAGTGCAACTTATAACATCCAAGTGAAAGATATAACCTCAACCAGAGGTCAACCGGAGTCTTAAACCAGACTCACTGAGTTGGAAAAAGGATCAGCCCCCTCCTAAAAATGACTTGTAAACTCAATCAGGTCTAGTTCATCAGCTTCTCAATGGCACACAAAGCCATTTGACTTTCATCTGTGATCAGCTGTGCTCATTTTGATTAGCTCAGCATGAAAAGAGCTTTCCTGGAGCATTTCAGTCCTTGGTAGTGCAACTGAAGCAAACTATCAACTATGAGCTGCAAGGCACTGTCAAAAGATCTCCTGGATAAAGCTGTGGACAGGCACAAGTCAGGAGATGGAGACAAAAGCATTTCAAAGGCTTTATCAATGCCTAGAAGCACCGTGAAGTCTATTATTAAGAAGTGGAAGGTATTTGGTGCAACACAGACCCTCCCTGGATCAGGACGTCTCTCCAAACTGGATGAAAGGCCCTGTTGAATAAAACAGCATATGCTGGTTAGGTATGTTTTGAAGTGTGGCAGCTGGTTTCTTAGTTGGTCATGAGCTGGTTTAAGCTGATCATGTGCTGGTCCTAAGCAACTAGCTCCTGCTTAGGACCAGCTCATAGCCAGCCTATAACCAGCTCAGGACCAGGTTAAACCAACTCAAACCAGCTGCCATGCTTCAAAACATACATAACCAGCACTCGTCAGAGAGGCGACCAAGAGACTTACAGCAACTCTAAAGCAGTTGCAGGAATTTTATGAGAAAGAGTGGTCATTGTGTGTATGTGACAACAATATTACAAATTCTCCACAAATGCGGCATGTATGGGAGGGTTGCAAGAAAAAAGCCACTCCTCAAAAAGGCTGCATGCAATTAGACTGAGCTTTGCCAAAACACACCTTAAAGATTCTGAGGCAGATGAGACTAAAATTGAATTATTTGGCCTCAACACCAAACGATATGTCTGGCAGAAATCCACTACAGTTCACCATCCAAACAACAGCATTACTTCAGTAAAGCATAGAGGTGGTAATGTCCTGTTATGGCGTGTTTCTCTGCAGCAGGGACTGGAGCACTTGGCAGGACAGAAGGAAAAATAAATTGGTCAAAATTCTTGAATGTCCTTGCATGGCCTCGTCAGAGCCCAGACTTAAACCCCACTGCAAATCTGTGGAATGACCTGAAGACTGCAGTCCACAAACGCTCACCATCAAATTTAATTGAACTTGAGCAGCTCTGCAAAGAAGAGTGGGCAAATGTTGCAAAGTCTAGATTTATTAATAGAGACATATCCCAACAGACTAAAGTCTGTAAGGTGGTTCAACAAAATACTGGCACAAGGGGGTGATACTTTTCCAACTCAGTAATTCTGTTAAATCAACCGGCCCCAAAACAGAGCCTTGAGATACCCTGCAGGTGATAGATGTAGAGGAAGAAATGTAATTCTCAATTTCAATGGAAAAATCTCTCGCCTTAAGGTAGGAAGAGGAGCAGCCAAGGGCAGTGCTGAGAATTGCGTCTTATTCTGACTGATTTTCTATTAAGTGGCAAATAATGCTCAGCCTTGCCTGCCCTGATCAGACTTTACAACACTTAATGGTTCAGAATGGATCCTACATTTTCAAAAGTGTTCAGTCACATGCAGGGAAAGTGAATGCCATTTTAATTAAATGTTATGCATATTATGAATTATATGTGTGTAATTTTCTCTCTTTCTCTGTAGTCATGTGGCTGTAACGCGCTGGGGTCTGTAGCACAGCAATGTAACGTGAACACAGGCTGCTGCATGTGCCGTGAGCAGTTCAGGGGTGAGAAATGTGACGAGTGTAAGCTGGGTTACAGAGACTTCCCACAATGCATTTCCTGCCAGTGCTCGGCGGCAGGCTCGTCACTGGACACCTGCGATGCAGAGTCTGGTCTCTGTGCATGTGCAGACAGAAGTGGGCAGTGCTCATGCAAGGTAATGACATTGAGCTTGAAACCCGACTCTGATTCATCCAGTATAGCCACTGTTGTACAGTAAATTGTGATCAAAGGGATTTTTCAGCAGAACTGCCATGTCATAATGACTATTAGGGGTATAGAAATGCACTGCCAATTAATTATTGTATGATGCTCCAATCTGATAAAACTGCTGTTCCCACATGACAGCTGTGAGAGAGACTGTCCTGGGCTACCTTTCCCAAAAGCATTGCAAGCCTAAGTAGATCATAAAGATCACTGATGCTGATGGTTTCTTTGATCTGCTTAGGGTTACAATACTTTGGGGAAATGCAACTCTATTCTTTAAGGTAGCTGTAAAACAACACACACAGTACTAATGTGAATGTATGTGTTCAGGCTAACGTGGAGGGAGTGAAATGTGACCGCTGTAAGGTGGGCTCGTTCAGCCTCAGTCACAGGAATCCACTGGGCTGCAGTCAGTGCTACTGCTTCGGCTTGAGCAGCTCATGTACAGAGGCCACGGGACTCATCCGTATGAGGGTGAGTAAACACACACAAGTCATACACAAGTCAAACACACAACTTGCATTTTACTTACGTTTTAAATTTTTTTACCTTACCATATTTAATTACTGAATTGAATGTGATCCCTAAGCATTGTTTACCATTACATTTTATCCAATAGGACATATGACACAGGTTAACATCTCCTCCTTATATAAAGCAGTTTCTGGTAAAACTTTTCTTACCAAATCGGTCATAGCTATCTAACTTTAATGTCTCTGTGGCAAACAGAGTTTGTAAGGCAGAACTCAGTTTTAGTAGAAGCAGAGTATTGTCAAATAATAGTATGAGATGCTGTGTTTCTAAAATTTTATACCTAACAGGAGAATATATATAATGAAACCGGGCCCAAAACGGAGCCTTGAGGTACCCCGCAGGTGATAGGTGCAGAGGAAGAAGAGAATTCTTAATTCTCACTTCAAATTTAATTATTCAACACATAATATTGTTCCTCATTTGAAAAACCTCATTACCCCTTGTAAGGGAGCATTGGATTTGACAATTGCAACATTTTTTTTAATTTAGGTGGAATGAGAAGTAAATAATCTCATCGAAGTTTCTTTTACACATACAGTGTGTCAGGTTCAACTATTAACTAACTATTCAACCCGGTTACTCAAATGTTTTTTCTTTAAAGTATGAAAGCTTTCAATAATTATAAACCATTTTGACTGTTATTTTACAGAATTATGAGCGTTTATGATTCTTAACCAAAGGATATGTTTTAATTATTATTTGCTTTATATGTTGGTTGTGATGGTGTGGATGAGAAGAGGACACAGGTGTCTGTTTGTGTGTGTGTTTTGATGGCTTTCTTAATCATCTTGTTCCGAGGTGGGCTGAGACGCTCCGGTTACCAGGGAAACAGTAAATATTAATAAATATCAAGTGCTTCCTAGATGTCATTCTCCCTCAACCATATTCACAACAGGACAGAATTAAGTGTGCAGGAGCAGCAGAGCAGACAGAGACAAATATAGAGAGAAAGCGATGACGCACAGAGCCAGAGCCCTTGTTTGTTTTAAAAAAGGGTTTCCTGCATGTTCAGAAACTCGTCTTAATCCTCAGCATGTCCATGGAGAAAAAAAGCAGAATATGGCTGAATGACACTCTTCCAATGTGATGAAATCGACAAACAAATTAAACAAAGATTGCTGTTTAAAAGTTCATTTAAGTTTCGGAGAGGAGTTTGGAATCCTTTAGCTCATTTTTGGGAAAACGAGATATTTTTTCTAAGTCAGTGAGTCGTGAGATTGTGTGTTGATGTGAGGGTAGTTTAGCTGCCCTGTGGGGTTCCTCACACACACACATTTACCAAACTATGCCTCTCAATACACACACAAATATATCCTCAAAGACACTGACGCTGAAACACAACACTATTACACTATTTTGTGTGGCAATTTAACCCTGCTTACTTAATAAAAATCTCTGGAGCACTAATGACAAAAAAAATGTCATAATCTTTCTTTGAGATGTAATAACTTTCTCCACCTCTGAAACATCTGCTGTGTGGGTGAGCACAAACATTAACCAGTAATAATATCACAAAGCATTTCTCACAATCCAATCTACATTAGATCCCGCTGAATATTCAGCTTCACTTGGAAATATTACTGAAGTTAAATTGTGAATACCATTTCATGTTGACTTTGGAAGTTCAAAGTTAATTCAGCTTGATTGATTTAGATGAGTCTTTTGCTGTCCTATAGCTGACTCTGGTGCCAGAACAGACCGTTCTTCCTCTTGTGGACAAATCCAGTCATCAGGAGATCACAGTGGGTGTGAGCTTCCAGCATCCTGACATCATCGCTAATGCTGATGTGGTCCAGCAGCATCTGAGTGAGCCGTACTACTGGAGATTGCCAAAACAGTTCAAACGCTCCATGGTCAGTCTGCCACTATCAGTCTCAGCTTTTTCATTTTATTTTATATACATTAAATACACATTTACATACATTTATGTATACATGTTTGTTGCTAGAACAGGAGATTTGTGGTCAGTAAAAAATTGTAATGCTTGTTGTCAGTAATTAACAATCGGTCCCTATAGATTCTCTTTGCCACCTGGAAAATTCTCAGTCCCTTAAAGTGTATAACGGCCGGGAAGCAAGAAAACACACATCAAATTGTATTCTCAATACTTCAACTTTATTCATAGATACAAAAATATTATATAGGCATATGTCGAGGGGAGTTTCAACCCTTTAACCAATGAGGATATAGATGACATTTTGGATTTTGGCCAAGAATATGTGTTATATAAAATGGCCACATGTACAGGAAAATATGGACATATTAGGAATAAACTTGGCGAAGGATGCTGAACTATCTCCATAGTTCATCACGAACCCCATTACCTTGGAGTCCTAGCTTTCGTGTCCTCGTTTGAACATTTGAACCCAGAAAAGCTAATGCATACATGTGCGCATACGTACCTCGAATATGAGTAAGAGATATTAAAACATAATACAAGAGAGAGAGATCAGATGGAGGAGGGGGGAATCAGAGAGAGAAAACAACATTGCGCTGTACAGGGAGGGCGAGCAGAGAGGGAGAGAAGAAAAGGAGGGTGAAAACATCTGGAACAAATTCAGACAGAGAGTGTTTTCTAACACTTGTGAAAGAAGTCTCTTTTGCTCACCAAAGCTGCATTTATTTGATTAGAAATACAGTAAAAATAGTAATATTGTGAAATATTATAAAAAAAATTAAATATGTTTTCTATGTTAATATATTTTAAAAATGTAATTTATTCCTTTGATCAAAGCTGTATTTTCAGCATCATTACTCCAGTCTTCAGTGTCACATGATCCTTCAGAAATCATTTTAATATGCTGATTTGCTGCTCGAGAAACGTTTTTGATCAGTTTCGAAAACAGTTGTGCTACTTCATATTTTTGTGAAAACCGTGACACATTTTATTTTTCAGGATTCTT
The DNA here is from genome assembly GCF_001515645.1 of Sinocyclocheilus grahami. Lineage (NCBI taxonomy): Eukaryota > Metazoa > Chordata > Actinopteri > Cypriniformes > Cyprinidae > Sinocyclocheilus > Sinocyclocheilus grahami. The sequence goes on along the minus strand of NW_015505909.1, from coordinate 688,403 downwards.
TGATGAATAGAAAGTTCAAAAGAACAGCATTTTCAGCATTGCTGAATAAAATAATGTATTTATTTAAATAAAACTGATGCCAAACTTTTTGAATGCAAGTGTACAGTCCAGTTGTTTCAATTATATAAAATATATTTTTTTAAATTTCAAGGCCAGCTAATGAACATTACAATGAGTCTCACCATTCGGAGGTTGTTCTTTCAGATAACAGCCTATGGTGGGAAGCTGAAGTATGCCATCTATTACGAGGCTCGTGATGAGACGGGCCGCACCTCTTACGAGCCCCAGGTCATCATAAAGGGTGGACCCAACAAGGACAAGGTCATGGTCCGCCACATGCCAGCACTTCAGATTGGCCAGCTGACCCGTCACGAGATTGATATAACAGAGGTGAGCCAATCAGGGATGAGAGTCAGCGCTCAGCCCCTCCCACTTACTGAAACACACAGCACATCACTTTTACAAGAGTGTTGACAGTGTTTGCATGTGCAGGAGTCATTCACATGATCTCATTTACCACAGTTACATCAACCATACACTAAAACACTGATGTTTTGCAGCACGAATGGAAACACAAGGATGACAGGCCGATGTCTCGTGAGGATTTCATGGACGTGCTGTTTCATGTCGAATATATCCTAATAAAGGCCTCACACGGCAGCGTCATGAGACACAGCAGGTAACTGATCTCAAGCATGGCCTACAACTGTATTTCAAATGTTATTCAACTTTCAAATTACGAGGAAGAACCTTGGTGATTATAGATAACTAAAGCTAAAACTTAAACCATAAAAAATGTTACTTGAAATAAAATAAACTTTAACTAAAATAAGGCAGCATTTCTAATTTTCATTTAGTTTAACTTGTACTAAATATAACTGAAACTAAAAATGAAATAATAATTAATAAAAACTGTATAGCCACATAAATAAAACTAAAAAAGGTGAAAAAAACATAAATAAATGACCAAAACTTCACAAAAAAAAATAATAATTCAAAATATGAATAAGAACTATAATGGGATCTATTATACTAAAATAACACTGGTAAGAACTTGTTTTATAAGTTCTAGTAATTTATGAGTTGTAATAAGTTTTGTAATACCAAAATAGTTATGAAGGAGCAGAAGCTCATATGTATGTGTGTGTGAACTGGTGTGATGTGCAGGATTTCTGAGATCACTTTGGAGGTGGCTGAGGTGGGGACGCCCTCAAAGGACAGTGAAATCGCCCATCAGATTGAGAAATGTGACTGTCCTCTGGGATACGCCGGTCTCTCCTGTGAGGTAAAGGCTTTTGTGCACAATATTTGACGTGTAAGAGCTGTTATGTGCTGGAAGGTTGTGATAAGACATATGTCATAAATGCTATTATTACCCAACTCTCTGTAGGTCAGATATTATAGCATAATATTGGTCAGATAATAGGGCATAGGCCAACGTCATAGTAAAAATAGTAAGGACACACATTTTCATGAAAACATTATGTGTTTTATATTTATTACATAGCATGGCTGAGATTGCTTCATCCACATAATAAACTCAATCTGATGTTCACAACATTACCAAAAAACCAACTCTGAAAAGTCCCAGTAATGCAGTTTCCAAATAGATTTAACGTGACGTCCTTGTCACAATAATTAGGCCGCTTTGAAAGGTGCTGACATGCCCTTTCATAACAGGGCTCTAGAAACACAACAGCTCTGGAAAAACAGGCCGAACAGCTGGATGTATCGCTGCACGACACTCATCATTACAGCCAGTGTTTCTGCTTCTCAGACTGGTAATGTGTTAAAGCGCTCTCTCGCCGCCAGTCTCCGCCCACAAAGCGCTCGTGTGAGATCTTTAACAAGCTCAAGCGTGCGAGACTCCGATTACAGATCAGCGAGAGTCAGTTGTTCACATTCAGGCTGGACGAGGCCGTGTGAGACAGATGGCCGTAACTCTGAAACACCTCATACTGTGCTTAATAAAGTATTTTTAAACAGGCGTTTAGCAAGTTCACCCTGAACAGATGGTGTACTAAATTGATGCGATTAATTTTGAAGAGCAATGGTGAGAGGGAGTGTTGCTATGGTTTCAATGGTTGAGGACTATATTTTTCCCCGTATGAACATGCTGGTCTACAATGTAACAATTTTTTGGTGTGGATTTGCGGCACGTTCCTGCTTAATTGAATCACAATGATTATGTGTGTCTGTAACCTCTTGCATACTTAAACATTAACTGTAGTACTGTCATATCCGAACGCCACAGCACTATGCTAACACATGCGCTGCAGAATGAACACGTTGTACAGGTTCATTTGTAACTATTTGCTATAATGTCTAAGAGTCTATGTTGTCTCCGTTGTCAGGTTTTGAGTGCTGAAATCTGAGAATGCAAAGTTCACCAGAATCACACTTAACTGAATATGCTTTTTTTTACTATAAAATGCAACATGCAGTAAATCACCGTTACACAAATTTGCGTTTTTGTAGTTTACACAGAGATGATAACGGGTTTTCAAAAACTTGCACTTTGAAACCCATTTTCAAAAGTTTGCATTTTCAGACAACCAAAACACTGTTGTCATGTGAATGAATGACCGAAACACACAAAAAAAGTCGTGCAATCACCCCCTTAGTTTCACATTCATATTATGAATATATTATTGTATTGTAAGAGGTTGCTGTAAAATCTTGCTGATGTAGTACAGTGTATTTGTGTAAATAACAGTGTGATGGCTCATGCAGGAATGTGCAGCGGGGTTCTACAGGCTCTCTGTTCATGCCGGTGGAGCCGCGTCCAGAGCGGGCTTTGGCACCTGTGTCCGGTGCCAGTGCAATGGACACAGTGACTCGTGTGATCCTGAAACAGCCGTCTGCCAGGTGCGTACACCCTTAATAAAAGCATTTATGAGCTGCATTCCTCTGAGTGGACCAAGTCCTTCCTGATTGGATTGGCTTGAGTGAGTGTCTCCCATTGATAGAGAGTTGACGTAGCATTGCTGGGCTGATGTGCATTCAGAACCTCTGAGCAACAGTATCAATGAACCATCACAGATGACAGTTGTCCAAAACCCATTTTCCTAAACTAAATGGTGCTGGAGCCATTTTTCAGCCAGGGGATCTTTGAGCCGCTCTCAGAACTGGCCTGCATTTCCATTGACTTGACTGCCCAGAACCAGCTTTTCTGCAGTGGAAATGTGGATTTGGCCAGAATGGATCCAGCACCGTGTTCGTGGAAACGAGGTGCAAGTAAAGCACCCTGGAAGAATCGGGTCTGTTGAGTCCACCAAAAATGGACATGCAGTCGAACTGTTCTCCAAACAGCTTGTACAGACCTTCTTCTGCTTTCAATTGCATGCATGCTAATAGCAATATCATTTGCATTTTACGGGTTTTCGCAAATTGAAAATGGTAAACGAGTGTGCAGGGGGGTAATCTGAGTAATTGAGGTACACAGAACAAGGCCCAGTAAAGCGCAACTTCAGCAGTCTGATTACTCTCCACTCTGAAAGCTGCCGCTCCTCTGTGCCTCTTTCTCGCCGTTTTTCTGCTCATTCTTGTTGTGAGACTTGGGCAACTTGAGAAATGCAGATCTCTTTACTTTGGCCAGCTTTCTGTTCTTAACGTTGCATTTCCACAAGATTAAGAGAGAGCTTTATGTGTTTCTTGAAAAGCTACATTTGTATTGATTTTATGTGTAATGAAATTAAGCTGTTGTCTTTCTGTTATCTTTTGTCTTACCAGTGTGATTATATGCTGTAACTCGTGCTGTCAATCAAGCAATTTAAATTTAAACCAGATGCATCGCAATTAATTGTACATATCAATATTTGCTGTCCCAAACTGAATTTGACTCGGAGACATTATCATGCATTATTCTGATGGAAAAATGAGACCCAGTGTCATGTTATGTGTAATTAAACTTTAAAAAACGAGTATCAAACCCTGCATTCTGTAAGATTGTGAGCTCTGCATTCATTCTGTGCCGTCTGCTCTCAGTAAGTGTGTTTTCTCTGACTGCAGACTGAAAAAAAAAAACTGAATTCTCTATTATGGAATTGTTTCAAAGCAGGTTTACAGAAAGTTGTGCTGTTAATAATGCCTCAGTGTTTTAACATGGAGCAGTTTTTGGGCTGGATGATATGACGATATAAAACAACGATCCCACAGATTGAGATTTAGCTGTTTTCATAGTGTTGTCTAGCACATGTATCAGTACAGCAGTGACATTTAAGAGATTGAAATATTGGCTGGTTTTGTTCAAAGCAAGCGATTCTCAAAAATTATTAATGAAAATAAGATCAGATGTCACAGATGAAAAGTCTGAAAAGCCATAAGGGGTGGTTAAGGGATTAGGTAATGGTTGGTTTAGTTGTAAACAATTCTCAGAACACATCAATAAATATACCATCTGTTGTCTTAAGTGAAAACTAGATGCTTATCAAAGAGTCTAATGTGAGTTTAACATTTTCCAACATGTTTAATTGGAAGTCATTTAAGTGTTAGGAAATATAGGATATGGCTTTCATTTTAATTAGTAGCATCTCTAATTTCAGACAGAATAACTATAACATGATGGCGTTACTAACTGTGAGCTGCTCGGTAGTCAACACATAATTATTTAATTGTGCAGTAAGCATTGTTAATGGTTTCATTTAAATGCATCAAATTGACAGCCGTAGTTATAACAGTATTATTACATGTTATACAGTCTTAATAGTGTTTTTATGCTTTTTTTGTTCTAGAATTGTCAGCATAACACAGTCGGCGATAAGTGTGAGCGATGTGCTGCAGGGTTTTACGGCGTAGTGCGCGGCTTTACCGACGACTGCAAACCCTGTGCGTGTCCGCTCCTCAACCCGGAGAACAAGTATGTGACACACACACACACACACACACACACTTTAGCTGTGCTAAGTCTAACTTTTGCTCTGTTTCTCTCAGCTTTAGTCCCACCTGTCAGACGGAGGGTTTTAGTGACCACCGCTGCACCTTTACCGACGACTGCAAACCCTGTGCGTGTCCGCTCCTCAACCCGGAGAACAAGTATGTGACACACACACACACACACACACACTTTAGCTGTGCTAAGTCTAACTTTTGCTCTGTTTCTCTCAGCTTTAGTCCCACCTGTCAGACGGAGGGTTTTAGTGACCACCGCTGCACCTCCTGTCCTGAAGGCTATGAGGGAAAACACTGTGAAAGGTGAAAACATATTTCTAAATGATGTAAAACAAGTCATTACTTACATGGCCGAATCTGTCAATAAAGTGTTGAAAATGAGTGTGCGTTTCCCTCTGCAGCATTGAATGTGAGTCGAGTTTTAAGTGTAACTAGTAATTTTTTAACAGAGGCCTCATAACGTGTTGAATGTGATTTCGGTATGCGCAGGTGCGCCCCTGGTTTCCATGGTAACCCGAGTGTGTTGGGCGGCCGGTGCGAGGAGTGTAAGTGCGACGCTTACGGTGCATTTCCCACAGTGTGTGACCCGCGCTCCGGACAGTGCCGGTGTCGTCCCGGAGCCAGCGGCCTGAAGTGTGACCAGTGCATGGAGAGGCATGTGTGTGGCCCTCAGGGCATCGTGTGTACGTATGACAAAACATGAGCAGTCTCCAGCCTCTCTTTGACCCTGACCCTTTTCTGCTACCGTGCCTTTAAGACTTCTGTGATGTATATTGAATATGATTAACTAAGTTAGGCTGATCTGATTTATCCTCTGTGTCTTTGTTTCTTAAACAGCCACTAATAACAGAGAAGAGATGCAGCCAAAACAAACAGCATTTTAATTAGACATGCTCAGATTTCCCCTCACAAAATTACTGTTTACTTTTGGTATAATTGTTGACTGATCATTTTCTCAGCTTGGAGAGATCAGATTGCATTGCTGCGCTAGACACCTGCTCCTCAGCACTGGGTTTGAAATCATCTCTTTTAGCAATTATGTGTTTTATGATAATTGTATTGGTTGACTGGACAGATTGGGTAATTATGCATGTGTTTTTTCTGTGTATGCGTGACGTGTGGTGCTTCATAATCCAGCATTCATTGTCAGGGATGTCATTTTTTTATATTTATATGGATTTTCGTATTTTCCAAACTGAGAAGCTTGGCCAACATGAATATATCAGTGTAGTAATTTACTGTTGTTCTATTAAATAAGTAAATAAATAATAATAATAATAATAATAATTTATTTTATTTATTTAAAATAATTACTGTACAATATAATTTACTATACTAACTATATTGTTGCAATAGTAATATATTATGTTGATTTATTTTTTATATTTTAAATGATAATTATTTTTATATGTGTGTTTGTGCACGTGTATGAGATGATGATGATGATGATGATAATTATTATTGTTATACTAATTTTTAATTAGTTAACTTTTTTACCGTACTATAGTATTTCTGTATATATTTCTGTAATTGTATTGCTCTGTCTAATTTTTATAATATAAATAATTTGTATTAGAAAAATTAAACAGATTTTTAAAAAAAAGTATAAAAAAAATAATAATTTAATGTAATAATATAATATATAATATAATAACAGTAATAATGAGTTCTGTATGCTTCATGAGTTAGTATGTATCAGGTTCGTGTCATGGGTCTGAATTGTGATTTATTTTTATTTTTTTCTGAAGTCAAAAATGTCAACAAAAAAACCCCTTTAATAATCATAATAATAAAAACGTAATACAACTCAAACAACTTGACTATATTAGAGTGCATACAGTTTTAAAAGTATGACCGCAGGACATTAAACTTGTTAGCATTAGATTTATGAGGTAAAATGACTTGGTCGGTGTAGCACAAATCATGTAAAGCCAGTAATATGTGCAGAATATGAATATGCACAGAATATGTGCAAAGGCTGGTTACACCGCTTGCCTTGTGGTTATCAGCCGTCTCGACTAATCTGACTCTTATAACTTATTTTCCTTCATGTTTATCCTGGTTCCCTTAGACTGTCATTGTTAATGCATTAAGCTATATGCAATTTATTTTACACTGAGGAATGAGTGAAGATATTTTGTTTAATATGGAGGCACCACCCTGCTGTAAAGATTGATCATTTTCACACCTTTACTCGTTCGGTCTTTAAAGGCGTCTTCACAGGAAATCTTAATAGCTCCATTTTTTTCAAGAGGTTAAATTGAGCGGTGTTTTGCATCCGCAGCGAAAGCCACGCGCCTGTCTGTGCCTTTTTTCCCTCCCGCTATCGCTCGTAGCATGTCAAACACTCATAATGGGCTGCCAGGACCTGTTTCACACTCTGTGTTAAATTTCACGCTTGAGAAGTCCTGCTCCCCTGAGTTTCCACCTCGCTCACGTTTAATCTAGAGAGAGAGAAGTGCTCGGGGACACGGCTCGCCCTCCGAGCAGGTGAATGGAGATGATGGAGGGATGCTGGATGAGTGCTGTTGTGATAGCAGAGACAAAAGAGGCCAATAACATTCGTTAACAGCATTGCCCCAGGACCTGTCCATCCTTGTTGTCCTTTCAGAGAGCGTGTGCCCTCACACACACACATATTCACAGACACTCATCCTGTGCACATGCCTTAATCAAATATGAACGCAGTACAAGTATGTGCACTCCTTTTTAATTTGCACTTCAGTAAATGTACAAATGGACTGCTAGTGTAACTCAAGTGTGTAATTCCTATGCGACTAATGTCTCAAAATAGGGCTGCAAGAGGTTTCCTGAGCATTCAATCTATCTTCTGTCAACTTGAACTTCTGTCAATCAATCAGATAGTCCCGCCCCAACATAAAATATCTAAAAACAAATAAATTGTTATTCATCTATTGCACAAAAGCAACAAGAACAACTAATATAAAATGTAAAAAAAAAAAGATTAACGGGGCAAACATAGGCAAGGTTTATATTTATAACACGTGTTTGCAGCTGAATTGTGATTTATTTTTATTTTTTTCTGAAGTCAAAAATGTCAACAAAAAAACCCCTTTAATAATCATAATAATAAAAACGTAATACAACTCAAACAACTTGACTATATTAGAGTGCATACAGTTTTAAAAGTATGACCGCAGGACATTAAACTTGTTAGCATTAGATTTATGAGGTAAAATGACTTGGTCGGTGTAGCACAAATCATGTAAAGCCAGTAATATGTGCAGAATATGAATATGCACAGAATATGTGCAAAGGCTGGTTACACCGCTTGCCTTGTGGTTATCAGCCGTCTCGACTAATCTGACTCTTATAACTTATTTTCCTTCATGTTTATCCTGGTTCCCTTAGACTGTCATTGTTAATGCATTAAGCTATATGCAATTTATTTTACACTGAGGAATGAGTGAAGATATTTTGTTTAATATGGAGGCACCACCCTGCTGTAAAGATTGATCATTTTCACACCTTTACTCGTTCGGTCTTTAAAGGCGTCTTCACAGGAAATCTTAATAGCTCCATTTTTTTCAAGAGGTTAAATTGAGCGGTGTTTTGCATCCGCAGCGAAAGCCACGCGCCTGTCTGTGCCTTTTTTCCCTCCCGCTATCGCTCGTAGCATGTCAAACACTCATAATGGGCTGCCAGGACCTGTTTCACACTCTGTGTTAAATTTCACGCTTGAGAAGTCCTGCTCCCCTGAGTTTCCACCTCGCTCACGTTTAATCTAGAGAGAGAGAAGTGCTCGGGGACACGGCTCGCCCTCCGAGCAGGTGAATGGAGATGATGGAGGGATGCTGGATGAGTGCTGTTGTGATAGCAGAGACAAAAGAGGCCAATAACATTCGTTAACAGCATTGCCCCAGGACCTGTCCATCCTTGTTGTCCTTTCAGAGAGCGTGTGCCCTCACACACACACATATTCACAGACACTCATCCTGTGCACATGCCTTAATCAAATATGAACGCAGTACAAGTATGTGCACTCCTTTTTAATTTGCACTTCAGTAAATGTACAAATGGACTGCTAGTGTAACTCAAGTGTGTAATTCCTATGCGACTAATGTCTCAAAATAGGGCTGCAAGAGGTTTCCTGAGCATTCAATCTATCTTCTGTCAACTTGAACTTCTGTCAATCAATCAGATAGTCCCGCCCCAACATAAAATATCTAAAAACAAATAAATTGTTATTCATCTATTGCACAAAAGCAACAAGAACAACTAATATAAAATGTAAAAAAAAAAAGATTAACGGGGCAAACATAGGCAAGGTTTATATTTATAACACGTGTTTGCAGCGTTGAGCAATGTAGCCAATCACAGACATATCTGTTGATTTCTGGATGCAATCAGAGGCGTTTAAGTTAGAATCCACTCACCGCTCAAAACGCCAGAGTTTTTGCGCAGTGCTGAGATTTGCGTGATCACGAATCCTCTCACGGGTGTAAACATTATGAATGATTCATTATGCATATATTCATTGTGTTATAACAGAGCTTTGTGAGATCGCGATGAACTGAGATGTCAGTTTTTTAGGGATTATAAAGGGAGCGCTCTTTGCTCATTCTGCCGTGTTTATATAGTTTTAATACATTTTTATTTCAGTTTTAGTTTTAGATATTTTAGTACAACAAGTTAAACTGTGTAATGTCTGCCCTGAGACCCTTAAGCATGCATATGCGTATCTGAGGGGTTTTTCTGTGTGACCTTGTAAGGTGGCATCTGATGGAGGATGCATGCATGCAGTGTGTGCAGTGTGATGCCTGTGGGGTGCGTGTGCATGTGTTACTATATGAGTCTGATGTGTTGATTTTTGACTTGTGTTTCCAGCGTGTGACGACGACTGCGCGGGACTCTTGATTCGTGACATGGATCGTCTGCTGCGTTTGATTGGCAGCGTCAATCTCACTCTGCCCCTCCCCCTGCCGTATAAAGTGCTGTATCGATACGAGAACATGACGGAGGAGCTGAAGGTGAGCATGAGCAGCAGAGCTCTGATCATCAGTGTCCTTTCACAGGGCCTCAAAACACCAAACCCATCCAAGTCTGGAAGATCTTTACTGTCAGTTTAACGCGCTAACTTACAGGATGCATTATTGAATTCAGAGGTGATCCCGCTCAATCATAAATTCAATAGCAAAATGGATTGCTGCTGAATAGCACATAATGCTATTAAAGGGATAGTTCATCCAAAAATGAAAATTACCCCATAGTTTACTCACCTTCAAGCCATCCTAGGTGTATATGACTTTATTATTTCATACGAATCCAATCAGAGTTATATAAAAAAAATGTCCTGGCTCTTCCAGGCTTTATAATGGCAGTGAATGGGTGTTATTTTTCAATAGTCCAAAAGAAGTCCAATAAAGCGCATCCATCCATCATAAAAAGTAGCGAATCAATGCGTTTTTATAAGAAAAATATCCATTTTAAAAATGTATGAACTGTAATTTTTAGCTTTAGTAATCTTTAACCACTAAGCATATACATATCTATGAGCGTAAGGTCCGGTGATAATATGCTAGTCTCGCGAGAACCGACGTTTTGTTAACAGGAGCAAAGGAAGCAAAGTTTCCATACTCGGCTTATATCAAAATCCTCCGACATTCTTCTTTACAAATCTTCGCTTCGTACTTCTAATTCGTGACCGGTGTTTTGTTACGCTCTCTCCTCTGCGCTTCCTCATTCGTCACTTCTCACCGGACCTTACAATACACCTACTTCATCCGCCTGAACGTTAGCGCAAGCTAGAAATTACGGTTTATAAAGTTTTAAATATAGATATTTTTCTTACAAAAACGCATTGATTCGCTTCAGGAGGCCTTTATTCACCCCCCGGAGGCACTTTTTTTATGATGGATGGATGCACTTTATTTGACGTCTTTTGGACTGTTGAAAAATAACACCCATTCACTGCCATTATAAAGCTTGGAAGAGCCAAGACGCTTTTAAATATAACTTCGATTGGATTCGTCTGAAAGAAGAAAGTCACATACACCTAGGATGGCGTGAGGGTGAGTAAATCATGGGGTCATTTTCATTTTTGGGTGAACTATCCCTTTAATTACATTTTTTAATCAATTGACAGTCCTATTTTTTTGAGAGTTTATTTACACACATACTGTACACATGTAAACACAGCCCAAAAAATGTCTGTAAAATGTTTTCTGGTACAACTTGAATTGTTTGCATACTCCACCTGAATAATGACACCGAGAAGCTGAAAAAGCACAGTCAGAACTGTGTCTTGAACACAGAAACTAAAGCAGTAATCATGTGCTGTACTTCATCTGTTTAAGCTCCGGTAGGACGGCAGGTTCGTTTGGAGAAGCTCTAATCACGTCAGACGGACTGATCTTCTGCTAATTAGCATCTATATTTGAGTTGTTTACAATATCGTTTTCCATGTATAGCTCGAATTATTCATTACATGACTCATAATTCAGTGATGTCAAATGAGGCCGGTGTCATCCTGGTTTCCATGGTGACACGTCTCTGTCCGTCAGTCGTGTGTTGATGGTAATGCCGTGTCTTTGGTCGTGTGTTTGCAGCACATGCTGTCCCCTCAGAGAGCCCCGGAGAGACTGCTGCAGCTGGCCGACAGTAACCTGGGCAGTCTGGTCACTGAGATGGACGAACTGCTCAGCAGGGTGAGTCTCTCACACGGTAAACATCAGGCCTGAACCTGATCTAATCAGTCCTTACGGTATGGAGTGTGCGCAAGCTAGAAATTACGGTTTATAAAGTTTTAAATATAGATATTTTTCTTACAAAAACGCATTGATTCGCTTCAGGAGGCCTTTATTCACCCCCCGGAGGCACTTTTTTTATGATGGATGGATGCACTTTATTTGACGTCTTTTGGACTGTTGAAAAATAACACCCATTCACTGCCATTATAAAGCTTGGAAGAGCCAAGACGCTTTTAAATATAACTTCGATTGGATTCGTCTGAAAGAAGAAAGTCACATACACCTAGGATGGCGTGAGGGTGAGTAAATCATGGGGTCATTTTCATTTTTGGGTGAACTATCCCTTTAATTACATTTTTTAATCAATTGACAGTCCTATTTTTTTGAGAGTTTATTTACACACATACTGTACACATGTAAACACAGCCCAAAAAATGTCTGTAAAATGTTTTCCGGTACAACTTGAATTGTTTGCATACTCCACCTGAATAATGACACCGAGAAGCTGAAAAAGCACAGTCAGAACTGTGTCTTGAACACAGAAACTAAAGCAGTAATCATGTGCTGTACTTCATCTGTTTAAGCTCCGGTAGGACGGCAGGTTCGTTTGGAGAAGCTCTAATCACGTCAGACGGACTGATCTTCTGCTAATTAGCATCTATATTTGAGTTGTTTACAATATCGTTTTCCATGTATAGCTCGAATTATTCATTACATGACTCATAATTCAGTGATGTCAAATGAGGCCGGTGTCATCCTGGTTTCCATGGTGACACGTCTCTGTCCGTCAGTCGTGTGTTGATGGTAATGCCGTGTCTTTGGTCGTGTGTTTGCAGCACATGCTGTCCCCTCAGAGAGCCCCGGAGAGACTGCTGCAGCTGGCCGACAGTAACCTGGGCAGTCTGGTCACTGAGATGGACGAACTGCTCAGCAGGGTGAGTCTCTCACACGGTAAACATCAGGCCTGAACCTGATCTAATCAGTCCTTACGGTATGGAGTGTGGAAGTCAAGAACAAAGAAGCTGCGTTGCAATCACTTGTTCACTAACCGTCTAAACCAGGGGTGCCCAAACTCAGTCCTGGAGGGCCGGTGTCCTGCAGAGTTTAGCTCCAGCTTGCCTCAACACACCTGCTGGTAAGTTTCTAGTATGCCTAGTAAGAGCTTGATTAGCTGGTTCAGGTGTATTTAATTGGGGTTGGAGCTAAACTCTGCAGGACACCGGCACTCCAGGACCAAGTTTGGGCCACCCTGGTCTAAACCATCTAAATTCAGCATCAAATTTAGTATTAACTGAAAGTCCACACATGCAAACATCTCCTGGTGGCCTTCGTTGAGTATAAATGTGTTGCTGTTTTTTAATAGATATTGGTATTATTAGGAACTGAACTGTGTGACCCTACATTAAGTTTTACTTATTTCACAGTAAAAAGGGCCATTTGGGGCACAGAGTCTCTTCTGCTCATCAGGGATGCATTGAACAAAAATACAGTAACTTCAGTAATATTGTGAAATATTATTTCAATTTAAAATAACTGTAATGTATTTCTGTGATGCGCAGCTGTATTTTCAGCATCATTCCTCCAGTCTTCAGTGTCACATGATCTTCAGAAATCAGTATAATATGCTGATCTGCTGCTCCAGAAACATTTCTGATTATTATCAATGTTGAAAACAGTTGTGCTGCACAATATTTTTGTGGAAAATGTGATACACTACCATTCAAAAGTTTTGGGTATGTAAGGTTTAAAAAAGGGGAAAAATTAATAGGCTACTTATTTTATTCGGATTAAATTGATCAACAGTGACAGTAAAGAAAATGCTATTTCTAACAAATGCTGTTCTTTATCAAAGTATCTTGAAAAATAAAATGTATCTCAATTTCCAAAAAAAATAAATTAAATCAGCAGCAACTGTTTTCAACATTGATAACAATCAGAAATGTTTCTTGAGCAGCAAATCAGCATAGAGGTGTCAGATCTAATGTGTCTCGTTGTTTTTATCCTGAGGCTGCTCGGCTTCTTCACACAACTGCAGAAGAGCATGTGAGGCTGATCTGAGACTGTTCCTTAAAATCTTTCATTGGGTTTTTCTCATGCAGGCAACTAAAGTGTCTGCTGATGGACAGCAGACGGCAGCAGATGCAGAGCGGAGCCGCAAAGGAGCCGAGGACCTGGAGCTTTACGTCAGGAACACACTGCTGGCTGCTGAAGGTACCAACAAATATCAAACTGAGGAAATGGATTTGACTGGTCCAGCTGAAATTATGATTTTAATGAGGTTTTCATGGGATCAGTATGAGATTAGCTGAGGTTTAGGTGATGGTTGGATGAGGCTGAGGTGAGAATGGGGCTTTGTGTGTGTCTGTGTGTGTGTGTGTGTGTCTGTGTCTGTGTCTGTGTCTGTCTGTGTCTGTGT
>NW_015505909.1:668301-674127 GCF_001515645.1 Sinocyclocheilus grahami | reverse complement strand
GTGTGTGTGTGTGTGTGTGTGTGTGTGTGAGTGTGTGTGTGTGTGTGTGTGTGTGTGTGTGTGTGTGTCTGTGTGTGCGTGCGTGCGTGTGTGCGTGCTTGTCTGTGTGTGTGTGTGACTGTGTGTGTGCGTGCGTGCGTGCGTGTGTGTGTGTGTGTGAGACCCGATGCTCTGTAAATAAGTGTTTGTCTCATTGTGCATGTCTTTAAATGAGAAGCTGCTTTAGATAATGAAGGTTCAGCTAATACTATGTGATGCCTTAATTAAAAGAGACAAAATTCATTACTGGAAAATAATCACTTAAACAGATACTCCACTCACTGACTGTGTGTGTAGTGGGAGTTGAATCCTTTAAGTCAAGTCAAGTCATATTTATTTGTATAGCGCTTTATCAGCACAACACAGATTGTTTCAAATCAGCTTCACGTTATTAAACAGAAAATTAAAAATTCATAAATTATGAAACATTCAATTTCAGTTGCGAAGCAGCTCTGCAGGAGACAAGTGTCAATATTCAGATCTATTTATTTCAATGTTGATTCAGTTCAGATCAATCATGAAACATCTTTATGACCAGATTCAGGGACTCATCATGATATGATTCTTGCTGCATCTTGTTCATCAGCAGCATTTGCCTTCTTGTGTCCATCTAGTCTGTATAAACATGCACTAGACAGGCGTATTTGACTTGTCTTACTGTTTTTTAGTGTCTCACGCCTTGAGCGCAGCATGCTGTTTCAGATGAAAAGAAGTTACAATTTTAAAAGCATTTCTTGGGATCTTAATAAAAGCTACAAATTACAGCATCTATGCTCTGATCTGCCAATAAAAGTTGAACAAACATCTATAACAGTGTCGTACCAAAGGCAGCTTCCATATATATTTCTGTTTTGGCTCTTAAACTTTTTTTGTGCATTTGAAAATGAGAATGCAATGAGAATGGGGGGGAGGAACTACCATAAGTATTAGTATTAATATTAGTATTAATATTTTATAAATATTAGTTTTAATATTTATTTATTTTTATAATTGTATGTAATAATAATAAATCAAAAAAAAATTTTTTTTTAATAATAAACATTTTATTGAAATAATGCACATACAGTTTCATGGCTGGTAAAAAAATATTTTTGACCAGTAAATATTCTCAAGTTGCAGGCCATTGACAGGTGTGGCAAAATGTTAGATTTATGTCCTGTGCGAATGTTTGTTGGTGCAGCACAGGTATATTTTGCAGCATTGCACACTTTCGTGATGTTTTGTCCTGCATGTGCTTTCTTAATCGTTACATTTATCAGTCCCATATTTACAAAAAAAAAAAAAAACCTGATTATGAGTTTTTGTGGCCAGATCACAATCTCAATTCCCCGAACACCTATCATGCAAATGTGGTTGACACCTGAGAGGTGTTCTCACAACAGATGGTGTTGTCTCTGGACATCTAAACATCAGACGCACATACTGATGGACACTCACTCACCGGATGCAAGCAGATTAAAGCCATAAATACAAAAAAGTGCGTAATTTATTTTCTTGGATACGTGTTTGGCACTTAGAGCCAACACATTGCACGTTGGTCCTCTGGATTTTGATAACTGGCCAAAAACCGCTTCCCAAAAGCTGCTAGCAGAAGTGGAGGAGAGCAGACATCAGTCAGCGTGGAGTGGAAGAGCTTCATTATCCATTCTGTGCATGAGCTCCCTGCTCCAGTAAACCGCCTCATCTCTCATCCTCTCGCACGCTAAACGAGGAGGAATCAAATGATTCTGTTCCCCCCAAAGACCCGAGCTTTGTTTGAAACTCACTATGCAATTATTTATTTATCCATTGGCAGGTATATACTGTGCTCTTTGTAGTCGATCGACTGTTTGCATTTGAACACTTGTTCAATTATAGCTAATTTTCATCTCAATTGAATTATTTTTATTTAAATTACAACATGCAGAGAAGCTTGCTCGCTCTTTATTTCGCCCTCCCGTTTGAACTGATTGGGGTTATATTATAGAATCTAATTGAATTTGATTAAAGAACATTAACTCTGCTGAGTCAAATTTGAACTTCTTTGAATTAAACTGAAGCAAGTCACACCAATGAAAAGGAGGTGAAAAGAAATAAGGGACAGTTACATTTGATCTGTGTATATACTGTCCCCTGTATGTGTCAATCATCATTTTATTAAAATGAGATTCATATAAATAGTAGTGTATGGTGTGACCTCATTAGTAAAAGTGTTTACAATTACAGTATTTTTGTGTATTGTGTGTGTGTGTGTGTGTGTGTGTGTGTGTGTTGTCCAGCTTTACGGGACAAAGCACGTGAGCTGAACACCACTCTGGGCTCGAGGGATGGGGCTCCTGAGAAGAGTGTGAACGAGATGAACGATGAAATCCAAGCCATGCTCGCAGAACTACGCAAACGCCAGCTCTCCGGCAAGAAAAACATCGCTGACGAAGAATTGGGGTAAAACACACACACCCACAGACACACACACACACTGCATGAAGAATCCAGATGAGGTCACTTCCTGGGTGTCATTTTCTGCAATAGGCTGCATTAGTGCTGCCCACAAATTTTTTTTCCTTCGTTTTAGTCTTTTTTAAAGAGTTGTAAGCCATGAACCAAACCAACCAGCTACAAGGAGAATCACAGCATTACAAATTTTCATTTGAAGCAAAAAGGATTTGAAAATCGGACAAAAAGACAAAGATGCAAGACTGTATACTTAATAGCTTTAGTGAGGGAAAGAACTACAATCCCATGATTCATTGCAAATGATATAATTGTCTTAAAAACAATGGAGAAATGTATATATACATATATATTTTGACAGCGTAATGAGACCGAATTGATTACATCACCGTGGGTGGAGCTAAAGAGATCTTTTGGTGCCATTTATGCACTGCAGTCCTCTGATTGGTGGAATTTTCTGTACATCATCATGGGTAATGTAGTTCCCCTTCAGGAACTCGAGCTGCCTCGAGATTCGCTTTGGGAACGCCCCTGCATGACCGCATTCTGAAGCATGTGTAAAATCAGTCCAATGGAGCAGCAAGACGTCACGAGCGTGGTGACGTGAGCGCCATCCGGCAAAAATAGTAGTGTATGGTGTGACCTCATTAGTAAAAGTGTTTACAATTACAGTATTTTTGTGTATTGTGTGTGTGTGTGTGTGTGTGTGTGTGTGTGTTGTCCAGCTTTACGGGACAAAGCACGTGAGCTGAACACCACTCTGGGCTCGAGGGATGGGGCTCCTGAGAAGAGTGTGAACGAGATGAACGATGAAATCCAAGCCATGCTCGCAGAACTACGCAAACGCCAGCTCTCCGGCAAGAAAAACATCGCTGACGAAGAATTGGGGTAAAACACACACACACACAGACACACACACACTGCATGAAGAATCCAGATGAGGTCACTTCCTGGGTGTCATTTTCTGCAATAAGCTGCATTAGTGCTGCCCACTAATTTTTTTTCCTTCGTTTTAGTCTTTTTTAAAGAGTTGTAAGCCATGAACCAAACCAACCAGCTACAAGGAGAATCACAGCATTACAAATTTTCATTTGAAGCAAAAAGGATTTGAAAATCGGACAAAAAGACAAAGATGCAAGACTGTATACTTAATAGCTTTAGTGAGGGAAAGAACTACAATCCCATGATTCATTGCAAATGATATAATTGTCTTAAAAACAATGGAGAAATGTATATATACATATATATTTTGACAGCGTAATGAGACCGAATTGATTACATCACTGTGGGTGGAGCTAAAGAGATCTTTTGGTGCAATTTATGCACTGCAGTCCTCTGATTGGTGGAATTTTCTGTACATCATCATGGGTAATGTAGTTCCCCTTCAGGAACTCGAGCTGCCTCGAGATTCGCTTTGGGAACGCCCCTGCATGACCGCATTCTGAAGCATGTGTAAAATCAGTCCAATGGAGCAGCAAGACGTCACGAGCGTGGTGACATGAGCGCCATCCGGCAAAACACAAGTTAGCTTCTGCTCTTCAGTAGCGCTCTGTGTATGTGTCAGTCTATAACTCCTGTTGTCTGTCAGTCCACAAGCATTCAAAAGAGTATGTCAAAGTCTAAGCTAAAATCTATGGCGAGCAAACGGCATTATAGAGGTTGTGTGCCTCCCTGTCCACGCTGCATGACCGCATTCTGAAGCATGTGTAAAATCAGTCCAATGGAGCAGCAAGACGTCACGAGCGTGGTGACATGAGCGCCATCCGGCAAAACACAAGTTAGCTTCTGCTCTTCAGTAGCGCTCTGTGTATGTGTCAGTCTATAACTCCTGTTGTCTGTCAGTCCACAAGCATTCAAAAGAGTATGTCAAAGTCTAAGCTAAAATCTATGGCGAGCAAACGGCATTACAGAGGTTGTGTGCCTCCCTGCCCACGCTATCTGACAGCGGGGGATACACACGATCTGTGTTGTTTGTTTAGGAGCGGAGCATGCACGGTCAGCTTTCGAGGAAGCTGATTGTCATTGCCTGACTGTGTTTGATGAAAGCGGCCAGGCTCGTGGTCCCGCTGTTGCCGAGGCATGGCGTAGACTGTTGTCGTGGGGATCGCAGGTGGATTTAGTGGAGGGATCCGAGACGGGCTACAACGTTTCCTCCCTCGTCACTCCCAGGCCCATGGGGCTGCTGAGCGGGAGCAGCCCAAACCATCAAGCTCCTCATATCGCCAGTCTCAAAAACGCTTTCGCGCCCCTTGTACATGCTGGTGTGCCAGATCCTTCTGTGGGCTCAGGGGAAGCTCCTCTCGCTAAGAGCAGTCTACATCCCTGGGTATCTCAATCAGGGGGCAGACATCCTGTCGAGACAGGGGCTGAGGCCCGGGGATGGAGACTCCACCCCGAGGTGCTGGAGCTCCTCTGGAGGGAGTTCGGCCAGGCGGAAGTGGATCTATTTGCGTCGCAGGAAACGACACAGGACCTGGTGTCCCTCCTCGACGGCTCTCCGCTGGAGATTCCGATCAGGAGGGACCTCCTCTCTCAGGCGTTATGGACCCCCCCCGCCTGGAGTTATGGAAGTTGTGGACGTGGCCCCTGAGGAGGCACAGCTCCTAGCATCTGGTCTCTCAGCTGAGGTTGTTGAGACTATCCTCCAGTCCAGGGCTCCTGCCACTAGGAAACAGTATGCCTTAAAGTGTAAGCTTTTCACTTCATGGTGCGGACTGCGACTGCAAGACCCTGTCAACTGCTCAATTGGTACAGTTCTGGAGTTTCTGCAGCAGCGATTCTCCACAGGGTTATTTCCCTCCACTCTGAAGGTATACGGCTTATGCAATGCCCCCTTTGAACCCATAGAAGAAGTTTCAGTCAAATTGCTCACACTCAAGACTATCTTTCTCCTCGCTATTTCCTCACTTAAAAGGATCGGGGATCTGCAGGCACTTTCTGTTTTGTGCCTGGAATTTGCTCCAGGCATGGTTAGGGCATTCCTTTACCCGAGGGTCGGGTATGACCCTAAGGTGCCCACTTCTTTGCCAGGGCCCATAGTATTTCAGGCATTCTGTCCTCCTCCATTCCAGGAAGTAGGCCAAGAAAGGCTTAATCTGCTCTGTCCAGTTAGAGCACTGGACGCTTACTCACACAGAGCTGCCCCGTGGTGTAAGGCAGATTAGTTTGTTTGTTTTTGTCCGCCAAAGAAAGGATCTCCAGCGACCAAGCAGACTATGAGTAGGTGGGTGGTCGAGGCCATCTCACTAGCCTACGAGTCCTCTGGCCTCCCGTCACCTATGGGGGTCAGAGCGCACTCGACCAGGAGTATGGCGGCCTCCAAGGTTTTCAACTTGGGTGTGGCCTTGCAGGACATTT
>NW_015505909.1:658281-667362 GCF_001515645.1 Sinocyclocheilus grahami | reverse complement strand
GGCACAGCTCCTAGCATCTGGTCTCTCAGCTGAGGTTGTTGAGACTATACTCCAGTCCAGGGCTCCTGCCACTAGGAAACAGTATGCCTTAAAGTGTAAGCTTTTCACTTCATGGTGCGGACTGCGACTGCAAGACCCTGTCAACTGCTCAATTGGTACAGTTCTGGAGTTTCTGCAGCAGCGATTCTCCACAGGGTTATTTCCCTCCACTCTGAAGGTATACGGCTTATGCAATGCCCCCTTTGAACCCATAGAAGAAGTTTCAGTCAAGTTGCTCACACTCAAGACTATCTTTCTCCTCGCTATTTCCTCACTTAAAAGGATCGGGGATCTGCAGGCACTTTCTGTTTTGTGCCTGGAATTTGCTCCAGGCATGGTTAGGGCATTCCTTTACCCGAGGGTCGGGTATGACCCTAAGGTGCCCACTTCTTTGCCAGGGCCCATAGTATTTCAGGCATTCTGTCCTCCTCCATTCCAGGAAGTAGGCCAAGAAAGGCTTAATCTGCTCTGTCCAGTTAGAGCACTGGACGCTTACTCACACAGAGCTGCCCCGTGGTGTAAGGCAGATTAGTTTGTTTGTTTTTGTAGTATGGCGCCGTGGGTATTCTTGTTCCCAAAGCAAATCTCGACGCAGCTCGAGTTCCTGAAGGGGAACGTCTCTAGTCTCATGGTTCCCCAAGGGAACGAGACATTGCGTCTCTTTGCCATACTCCCTGCATCCCTCCAGGCGCTACTTCATCGAATCTAACTTGTGCTCTGCCGGATGCGCTTTTATACTTCCTGGCGCTCACGTCACCCCACTTGGGACGTCTCGCTGCTCCATTGGACTGCTTTTACACGTGCTTCAGAACGCGGTCACGCAGGGGCATTCACAAAGCGAATCTCGACGCAGCGTCTCATTTCCTCGGGGGGAACCATGGTTACATACGTAACCTAGAGATGTTTTTCACCATAAATTCAGCTGAATAAGTTTTTTAAATAAGTTGAAATAATGCGGGCAACACAAGCATATTCCATCAATTAGGTTTATAACAAGGTTTATAAGTCATCATTAAAAATCAATTTCCCTGTGGAGTAAATGAATGGAGTTTGGAGAATGGTTGTGCTTAAAATGTGGGACACAGGAAAATACTAAGCTGTCATAACAGACAGTGATGGGATTTATTACAAGGTGTTATAATGCAGCATACTGTTCATATGTAAAGGTCATATGAATATTACTCAGTTCGAGTACCACAACAAACCTCTTACACACAGAGCACATAAAGTGAAGTAGCAGTGAGGACGCCTTTCAAGCTCACAGGTTGGAATAATTGTTTTGGCGGCATTATGTTTCTCAGCCGTATTTTGTGGTTCATTGGATCACAGCTCAAATGAAGAAAGTTTCTCTTTCTTATGTAAAATCTTAATGAACTAATTAAAAGTTGCATGAGGTTGGGCGGGGGAGGAATATTTATTCCAGCCTAATCAAATTACTTCAGTAATGGATTCCTGTGTGTGTACGGCCATGAGAGAACAGAGAGAGACACCTAGAGGAGGACAGAGGGAATGAGTCAGTGCTCGAGTAAAGCTGGAGCACACAGAACCCGTTTAAGAGGTTTTCAGGTGGATTCAGTTTGAGCGCAGCGCTGAAGCATGTAGATATTTGTTGTTTTGATGTCTCCTCAAAGATCTCCTGTCTCTTAATAAAAGACAAAAGTTGTCCTACAAAATACAGTTTTCAGCTTCAGCTTTGATTGTGACATCTTCATTCAGGGTTGTAGGATTTTATTGAAGGAATAGTGTGTGCAAAAACAAAAAGGTCTCTTAGTTGTTTTAATGCTCACCAACCAAGGCTGCATTTATTTAATCAAAAATACAGTAAAAATTGTAATATTGTAAAATATTATTACAATTATGAATAACAGCTTTCTATGTGAATATCTGTGAAACTGTAATTTATTCCTGTGATTTAAAGCTGAATTTTCAGCATCATTACTCCAGTCTTCAGTGTCACATGATCTTCAGAAATCATTGCTGAATAATATGCTGATTTGCTGCTCAATTATTATTAGTGCTCTGTTATTAATAATGCTTCTTATTATTAAATGTTAAAAACAGTTTCTGTGGTAAAAAATTTTTTCAGGATTCTTTTATGAATAGAAAGTTCAAAAGAACAGCATTTATTTAATAGAGTCTTTTTTTAACATTGTAAATGATTTACGGTCACTTTTGATCAATTTGATGCATCCTTGCTGAATAAATGTCTCTTAAAGTGTTTTCTTGTGTCATGAGTCACAGATAAGGAGCTCTCACTCTCTCGCTCTCTTCATCTTTATAGTGCCGCAGAGGCTCTTTTGGCTAGAGTGAAGCGTTTGTTTGGAGATCCACACCAGGCCACAGAGGACCTGAAGAAGGAGGTCAGTGATAAAATGGGCGATTACAGGCAGAAACTGGACGAAGCTCAGGATCTGCTGAGGGACGCGCACAACAAAACCAAGCAGGCCGAAGGACTGGCTGATAACAACCAACTGAACCTCGACCGTCTGCAGGTGCGCACTTACACAAACACACAGACTTATGACACGCTCCGTATGGTATCTAAAGCGTTTTGTTATGTTTGAGCAGGGAAAGAGGGATGCGGCCGGTAAACAGAAAAAGGAAATGGAGGGAATTTTGGCGGAAGGAGAGAAGATGCTGGATGAAGCTAACGCTCTCTCAGACAGCATCAACCAGGGCAAAGAGGTCAGTTTCACACTGGACACATGAAATGTTACTAAACAATAACCACTGGTCAGAGCCGTGGTTTACAGACTGGCGTCTGCAGGAGCTGGAGGAGATGGACAGAGAGTTGGGTCCCCTGCACGATAAGTTGGATTTTAAAGTGGCACGTTTGGGTCGGGGTCTGGACGACTCCATCCCTGATCTGTTGCTGAGAGCAGAGGACCACGCCGGCCAGCTCAACGATTCTGCTGCCATACTTGACAGGTGTGTGTGTGTCTGTGTTCATTGCCGTTTCCAGCTTAAATAAACACTAGAGGCAGTAAAACACCAACAACTGTTATTCCTTTTCAAATAAATTATGATGGTTTCTTGCACAATACTATGTTGTGAGATCAAAACACCTTTACCATAGTGCATGAGTTGTAAAATGTAATATATTTTTACATTTTTATCACATAACCAGCTCCGTGTGTGGCTTTTCTGACACAGTAAAATGTGCACAAAGCAATGTAATATCAATATCATGTGGAAATGTGACCACGGGCGTGTTTTTCCACTGAGCCTGGGTTGGTTTATTTTGTCTTCTTTCACTAATCTGACCGTGTGTGTGTGTGTGTGTGGTCTCTGTAGTATTCTAGCTGAGGCAAAGAACCTGTCGTTCAACGCCACCGCTGCTTTCAAGGCTTACACCAACATCAAGAACTACATCGATGAGGCTGATAAGGTGGCCAAAGAGGCAAAGAAAGCCAGCATTGATGCTCTACAGCTGGTGAGGAAACACACACACACACACACACACACACACAGAGAATCATGAGTGTCTCCTGTCTGCATCAGTGACTGTTGTGAAATGCTCCACATGGGCAGCAGCTAGTTCACATTGATTTTTTTAATAATTTTTTTTATTTTTTACTTACAGTATACACGCCTTTTCAAATCATGTCTTTTTGTGTCAGAACAGAAAAGTCACCAATTTTGAAGACAACATTTTTGCTAATTTTTTCAATACTGCAACAGGTCATATCGCAGCCAATGGCAAACAGGGAAATGCAGGGAACTAAAAATTATTTTTGCATTTTTTGAAGTCTTGTGGTGCTAAAGGCACTTTAAAATGAACATCTTGGGACTGTCTTCAAAGTCAAAGTTACAGTATATTTTATTGACCCCAAGGGGACATTTGCTGTTGCTACATAGAACAGTGACTCCAGTTTGAAGGGAGTGTATGTTCATTCAAAGGGCATTAAAGTGTGTGAGATGTGAATTTCAGCTGTATTTATTTACAGAGGTATATTATGTCACACTTCACACTTCTCTAGTAAGTTTCATCTGTGTGTGAAGACGCTGCAGGCCGTGGCGTAGCGCAAATCCGTGAATGAATGTTCTGAAGTGAAGTAAAGTTCAACAGATTTCCCGTGCTCAGGAGAAGGGAGCAGTGAACACTGTGTAGGGATCATGTCAATGGGAACACAGTTTGTGCATGGAGCTCTCCTCTAACGAGCTGATGATCGGAATCAGTGTTAAATAAGAGACACATGCAAAATATGCAGAGCTGGGGGTCGCCAGGTCTGGACTTGAGAACCGCTGACATATAACATAAACAATATATATATATATATATTCTTGTTGAATTACTATGACAATTCATCCAGGATACCTGTGTGGTTGTCAGGAGCTCGACTGTAATGTCTAGAAATGCTGTGCTTCACTCCACACCTCAGGCAGGTCGTGTTAAAGCTGTTCAATTCATTTCCATTTGTCCTGCTTCAGAGATCAAAGCTTTCCTCCTGTTCTCCGGTTATCATCCCTCGCTCCTGTCGTTCACCCTCTTTCATCATCCTCTCACATCTAACGCAGAAATAGTGGGGCGAAAGGTTAAAACTGAACAAGGGTGCTTCACATAACAGTGTCAAAGCTGACAATATGCAACAATACTACAAATGAGCTTTCAATCCTCTAACCCTCTCTCAGCATGAAAATGCATGACAAGAGCACACTGATCGTGTCACGTTCAACAACATTTCTGTGTTCTGTTTCATATAGAATATAATTTTTGTTTAGCGCCACACAACCAGGGCCATTGGTTTTGTGACTATTACTTGAAGATAATCAGAAATGCTTCTTCAGCAGCAAATCAGCATATTAGAATGATTTCTGAAGGATCATTGAAGACTGGACAGGTTCATTCCCATGAAGTGTGGCACATATACACATTTGAAAATGACAGTCCTTTATCTTATATTGTATTGCATTGAGTTTTTTCCCCAATAAAACACAAATCTCCCAAACATGTCCCTCCCTCTAGCAGGTTCTGTAGCGTCTGAGGCACGAGTGGCATCCGCTCTAATTTGTGTGTTATGTCCTGTCTGCAGGCCTCAGGACCCAAAGGATCTCTGAAAGACCAGGCCAAGGGTTCGGTTCAGAAGAGCCACCACCTGTGGAACGAGGCCAAAGAACTGCAGAATGACGTGAAAGGTGAAAAACCCCCATTAGATTACCATCCTCAGCATCCTGCGGCTTCTCACAAATGTTCCCAAGAAAAAACTTGTTTTTTTCCCACATGTTTTTTTTTTTTTCAGAAAATGGAGAGAATCTGGGTGCTCTTCAGTTCAGACTGAAAGGAGCCAACAAAAAGAACAAAGATCACGCAATTATGAAAGAAAAAAAGTCAGAATTGTGCGATAAAAAGTCGCAGTTACCTTTTTTAATTTTTTTATTCAGTGGCGGAAATGGGCTTCCGTAATTCATAGTGCTGATGCTGATTCAGTCTACTGAGAATCATTGAGAAGAAATTAATAATAAATGTAATGAAAACGCAACATTAAAACGTCTGGATGCCTGAATTTGGAGTGAAATGTACTTAATTGTCATGAAAATAAAGTCAGAATAAATAAATAAATAAATAGTTCTTAATTAAACAGGTTCATTTATCTTTATCTTTCTTTTTTTTCTTTGATTGTGGAGTCAAATATGAGCGTTGTGAGCATGAAGTTTGAGACGTGCAGCTAAGCCTATGGTGTTTTCTCGTTGTGTGGATGACGGTAGATCTGGCAGCGAAGATCCAGGCCACTAAACTGAAGGCAGCGGAGGCCAACGACACGGCCATAGACGTGCTCCACCGCCTGAAGGACATGAACCTCCACCTGATGGGCCTGAAGAGGAACCACAGCAAACTGGAGGACGACGTCAAGACAGCCAACAACCTGATCAAAGACCCGGAGAAAAACAGTACGACACCCATCCAACTCCAGCAACAATCCTTCTTTATAGAGACAACAGCTGCATGGATCGTGAAGATCTGATTTCTTAATTGAAATGTTTGTGTTACGAGATCACTTAAATGCTTATTTGGTATTTTTCCCCCCCCCATTTGATTTTGAACGTCGACAGCAATAAGTATGTATACACGATTTTCTAGCCTATGGTGTTTTCTCGTTGTGTGGATGACGGTAGATCTGGCAGCGAAGATCCAGGCCACTAAACTGAAGGCAGCGGAGGCCAACGACACGGCCATAGACGTGCTCCACCGCCTGAAGGACATGAACCTCCACCTGATGGGCCTGAAGAGGAACCACAGCAAACTGGAGGACGACGTCAAGACAGCCAACAACCTGATCAAAGACCCGGAGAAAAACAGTACGACACCCATCCAACTCCAGCAACAATCCTTCTTTATAGAGACAACAGCTGCATGGATCGTGAAGATTTGATTTCTTAATTGAAATGTTTGTGTTACAAGATCACTTAAATGCTTATTTGGTATCCCCCCCCCCCATTTGATTTTGAACGTCGACAGCAATAAGTATGTATACACGATTTTCTTCTTTCATCTGTGCGAATGAGTTTAAGAGCTCTCTCCGCTCCCCGAGGCTTCAGCATGGTGCTTTTATCCGGAGCGCTGCATGTACAGAGAGAGTGTTTTCTCCGTTCTTTGTTTCAACCCAACAGGATTAAACGCAGCCTTTGAAAGCTTCACTAAGCTTGTTATCCTAATGAGCGCTTTAGCTAATTACAGATCGTTTTTTGCTCTCATCTTCTCTTTTGAAATAACAGCTCCATGTCTTTCGCTGCCTACGCTGCAAACGAGAGATATATAACATGTCGCTTCTTTTTCCCATTTTCGCTTTTGTTTCTGAAGTCTTTCATAGTCTCCTGCACTCTTTTGTTAGAGCCTTTCATTCTCCGCTCTCCGGCATGTTTCTAATGTGGTGTTTATTTTCTGCTGTCTCGCTCTCGTGTGGTAATGTTGGTGCCGGCCGCTCCTCTGCGTGTGTGTCTGCAGTTCATGCGGCCGGAGCTAAAGTCAAGGATCTGGAGAACGAGGCCGATAGGTTGTTGGAGAAACTGAAGCCCATTCAGGAGCTCCAGGACAACCTGAAGAAAAACATCTCACAGATCAAAGAGCTCATCAGCCAGGCTCGCAAACAGGCCAACTCTGTGAGTACTGCTCATCATACTCCAGGAAAACCCTTCATCCACATCTTACACTGTAGAGAATAGCCTGTGAAATCCTTTTATTTTAACCAAGTTCCATTTTTATTCTTATTTTTTATTCTGTTTTTCTGTTGTTGTTGTTGTTGCTCATTTACATTTCCTGGACGTTTTTAATGATTAAATGATATTTCAGTAATCAAAGAGCGTGTTTAATTAATTGAAATCATGAAACGTAACGTAAGTTTAACCAGAATTACTTTTAAAGGGCCCTATATGAAATATGTTTCATTTTTTACCTAATGATGTGTTTTCTGTTTGTTTGTTTGTTTCTTTTTTCAGATATTTATTTATTTTTCCAGATATGTATTTATTTACTTATTTATTTTAATTTAATTATTTTATTTTTTCCCCCAGCAATTCTGCGTGGTGTGTTTTAATTTGTCTGGCAATCAAATGAAGGCATAAAACATTAACAATTGAATTAATTTTTTAATCAAATGAAAACTAAACACTTTAATTTTTTTTTTGCCAAAGTGCTGCACAACAGAGGTTTTACTGTTAAAATTAAGATTAACTGTGTGATTATTCCTTAAAAATGCATTTTTAATAATAATTGTATTAGTCGTAGTTGTAATACTGTTGCATTAAGACGTACATTCTGTACATTACTCTACAATAGTAATATATTTCTGTTATCGTTGCTTCAAGTTAATACGAACTTATATTTTGGCGAGTTTTAGTGAAGACCTTTGAGATTCTGATGGTAGTTTTTCTTAAAAGAAACATTGTAAAGCTTGGTAAAGTTGATGTGTTCATGTCCTCAAACAATGAGACACAGACGAACGTCACACGTGACGTTTAACATTTAAACACTTGCTATGAACACACATGCTCAATAAATGTTGAAGCATTTTAATTTTAAGATGCTCTTGTTGATGTCTCCTTAAGTAATTTGCTGCTAGGAAAGAAACAAGATCATTCATCGTGTGCTGTCTGCACTCCCTGACTTGACCTCTCATGACCTTTGACCCCTAGATTAAGGTGTCTGTGTCGTCCGGTGGAAGCTGTATCCGCACCTACCGGCCAGAGATCAAGAAAGGCCGCTATAACACCATCATCCTCCATGTGAAGACCGTTGCTGCTGATAACCTGCTCTTCTACCTCGGATCGGCCAAATACGTGAGTGTAAAGCTGTCTGGATCTCTTCAGGTCTTCTGCTTAAGCGCTCAGTCTGTGGATCACACTCCTGGACATGTATGTTTGAGTCAGTAACAAAGATGACGAGCTCCTTACTTTCTCTTAAACACAGCTGCTGCCCACGGCTGAGAGAGGGAAATAATTAGAGCTCATTACTCTTCCACACACACATAATGTCGTGTTTGACGAGAGCTGAATTTCCTCAATCGTGCGTAGGTGGATTTCTTGGCAGTGGAGATGAGGAAGGGTAAGGTGAACTTCCTGTGGGATGTGGGATCAGGGGTCGGCCGTGTCGAATATCCCGATCTCGTCATCAACGATGGAAACTGGCATCGGATCGAGGCCTCACGGTAATTCAGAGTTCACTTACACTGTGTGTTTTGTTGAAAGACAACAGTGCAGCAAATCATCTTCTCATTTTCTATGAGCGTTTTATCACCTTTTATCACCCTTACACATCCTTAAAACAAGATATACTTACTTAAGATGGGAAATTGTGTAAGATCATGTGTAAGAGACCACAGAATAAAAGAGGTAGTTGTTACATTCTCAGTTTTCTCACAGTTTGAGTTAACATCTAATTATATATATGTGTGTGTGTGTGTGTGTGTGTGTGTGTGTGTGTGTGAGTGTGAGTGTGTGTCTGTGTCTGTGAGTGAGTGTGAGAGTGTGTGTGTGTGTGTGTGTGAGAGTGTGTGTGTGTGTGTGTGTGTGTGTGTGTGTGTGTGTGAGTGTGTGTGTGTGTGTGTG